>NW_027095471.1:0-100682 GCF_036850765.1 Saccopteryx bilineata | reverse complement strand
CGGGGACCATGGCACGGGGCACGCATGCGGTTTCTCAGGGTATGCTGGGGCGGCTGCCAGTGCCCAGGCTGCGGTCCCCGAGTGTGGGCGGGCAGCTGCACGTGTGGGTTGACTCACCACAGGTGTGCTCTCTCCTCAGCAACAGTCCTTTTGCTTTCAGTGTGTGTGTGTGTGACTCCAGAATGCTCCGAGGATAAATTTTTCTGGTTCTAGTTGATAAATTTGTTGAGATTTTGGGGAGATCTGTCGGACACGGTGCTCACGGCGCCATTTCCGTGATGTCTATAGTTTTATTTTGAGGGCTATAAGAAACACCTTTAATCAGCACTCTCAAATATCCTCTTGTTGGGTTATAATAGTGCTTGAAGTCCCATACCAATTACTCAATTAAAAGTGTATGCCTACGACATGGCAGTTTTCCAGAGATGATGCAGATTTAGGAAAGGTGAATCAGGTATATAAGACACTATGTATGCTTACTGCTCCTCCAATAGGTGATAATGTGTGAATACCAGGAAGTGGTCTGATTGATGTCCTGTGCAGTGTTGTTGTCAGGTCCTGATGTGTTGCTTCATGATGAAATTTCTGATGGAGGACTAAGACTTTGATGTATTTTAGGCTGCCATGTGTGGTTGTACAGTTTGCATGCCATGCAACCAAAATGTTTACACCTTTGTTAGAGGACTGGGTGGTTACCATGCTCACCCCTCCTGTAGCACCACGTGGAAGGGATAACCTACCCACTGTTAGGGAGGAAGGTAGGATGACCAGGTCACAGAGAGGGGTTGACCTATTCAATTCCTATTTTATTTTCATTTCTCCCAGCAGGGAGGTGCTTTTCAAATTGGCAAAGTTAGGACAGGCATAATAATAGATAGGAGAAAGATAATACCTAGTGTTGAATACTGGGTTTAAGTTTATAGACCTAGGTAAAAAGGAGTTTAACAATGCATTCTCAGAAAATGTCAGTGCTCTTTATTCAGTCATCAAGCATAGGAAAGGTGCCAGAATAAGGAGGATGTACACATCTCTCTCTAATGATTAGAAAACAGAAAATAGTAGATTTGGGGGGAATGTGTGAATGGAGAGCAGGTAGGGAGCAAGAAGCTGGCTGTTTCATTGGCAAATATTAGGAGTCTTTGTTCAAGAGGTGAACTGCTTTTGTGTCTTTTCAGTCTTGGGTCCAGTCTTCCCTCCTTTTTATGGCTGAGGTCCAGATATCAGGCTCCCTGCTTCTGTCAGTCTCCTAATATCCCTGCAGAACACTCTTCCCTCCAAGTATATTTGCTTATTGTAAAAAGGAGTTATTTGTGTTTGAACCTGAGGGTAAGTGCACATTACTGCTGTGCACATTACCCCCTGCCGGGGTTAATTTTTGTGAGGTGCATGCCATTCTCTGTGTTAGTTGGATCTGAGGTTGAGGTTTCTCAGGTTCTCTTGGGAAGAACCGAAGTTCCCTTTGTGGCAGCAGAGTTGTAACTTTTCCTGCCTTGTGTTTCCCTGCCATTCTGATTCCAAGTGCTTTTTGTCAAGGATTCCTCTGATTTCTTATCTGCTGATGGTCAACTTTCTTGTTTTTAGTGCTGGCATGGGATATTCTTTTAAAGGAATGGTTCCTGTTTCAATAGATCTGGGAGAAGAAAGAGATATACAGGATAATTTTCAAAATGATAAAGTTATAATTTGAGTACAAATATAAAATGAAAACATGCCACAGATTTTTATTTAGCTCATTAACTAATGATAGAACCAGTGTATATTAAACCTCATTCAGAAGAGAATTTGAAGAACAGACACATACATAGGTAATGGGAATGCTGAAATTAATTTGCTAATAGACATAAAACTAGGCAAGATCCATGGGAAAATAAAATGTCATGTTTGGAAGTACCATTTCCATAATGGAGATATCCATTATATTCCGATTGGACAAATTTCACTTGCATTTCCTTGGGCACAAATCATTTGATCTGTGGTCAGTTCTTTTAATAATTTACAGAGTTGTAAAATAACTCAATGACAATGGTAGGCAGAAATAGTGGAATGTTGCACAAGACAGGACACTTTTTAAAATTTAATTTATTATGTTTACATAGATTCTAGTGTCACCCCAAATATATCCCCCCTGCCCCATACTCCCCTCAACATCTCCCTTGGCCCCACCCCACAGAGTCCTTCCCCCTTTTTACCAACTTTATTCTATCCTATCATCCTCTTTCCCTCTGTTCTCTTTTCTTCTGGTTCCTTTGATCCCACCTCTGTCTCTATTCCATTTCTCAGTTCACATTGTTCCTTGGATTCCTCAAATAAGTGAGGTTATATAAAATTTTTCTTTTTCTGCCTGGCTTATTTCACTTAACATAATAGTTTCCAGGTCCATCCATGTTGTCACAAAAGGTAAGATTTCCTTTTTTTTTTTTAACATGGCCCCATAGTATTATTCCATAATATACATGTACCACTGCTTTTTATTTTATTTTTTATTTTTTTAAATAAATTTTTATTAATGTTAATGGGATGACAATAATATTTCAGGGTACATATATTCAAAGAAAACATGTCTAGGTTATCTTGTCATTAAATTATGTTGCATACCCCTCACCCAGAGTCAGATTGTCCTTCGTCACCCTCTGTCTAGTTTTCTCTGTGCCCCTGCCCCTCCCCCTAACTCTCTCCCTCCCTCCCTCCTGCGTCCTCCCTCCCCCCACCCCTGATAACCACCACTCTCTTGTCCATGTCTCTTAGTCTCGTTTTTATGTTCCACCAATGTATGGAATCATGTAGCTCTTGTTTTTTTCTGATTTACTTATTTCACTCCTTATAATGTTATCAAGATCCCACCATTTTGCTGTAAATGATCTGATGTCATCATTTCTTATGGCTGAGTAGTATTCCATAGTGTATATGTGCCACATCTTCTTTATCCAGTCTTCTATTGAAGGGCTTTTTGGTTGTTTCCATGTCTTGGCCACTGTGAACAGTGCTGCAATGAACATGGGGCTACATGTGTCTTTACGTATCAATGATTCTGAGGTTTTGGGGTATATATCCAGTAGAGGGATTGCTGGGTCATAAGGTAGTTCTATTTTCAGTTTTTTGAGGAACCACCATACTTTCCTTCATAATGGTTGTACTACTTTACATTCCCACCAACAGTGTATGAGGGTTCCTTTTTCTCCACAGCCTCTCCAACACTTGCTATTACCCGTCTTGTTGATAATAGCTAATCTAACAGGGGTGAGGTGGTATCTCATTGTAGTTTTGATTTGCATTTCTCTAATAACTAATGAAGCTGAGCATCTTTTCATATATCTGTTGGCCATTTGTATTTCTTCCTGGTTGAAGTGTCTGTTCATTTCCTCTTCCCATTTTTTTATTGGATTGTTTGTTTGTTTGTTGTTGAGTTTTATGAGTTCTTTGTAAATTTTGGATATTAGGCCCTTATCTGAGCTGTCGTTTGAAAATATCAGTTCCCATTTAGTTGGCTGTCTGTTTATTTTGATATCAGTTTCTCTTGCTGAGCAAAAACTTTTTATTCTGATGTAGTCCCATTCATTTATCTTTGCCTTCACTTCTCTTGCCATTGGAGTCAAGTTCATAAAATGTTCTTTAAAACCCAGGTCCATGAGTTTAGTACCTATGTCTTCTTCTATGTACTTTATTGTTTCAGATCTTATATTTAAGTCTTTGGTCCATTTTGAATTAATTTTAGTACACGGGGACAGGCTGTAGTCGAGTTTTATTCTTTTGCATGTGGCTTTCCAGTTTTCCCAACACCATTTGTTGAAGAGGCTTTCTTTTCTCCATTTTGTGTTGTTGGCCCCCTTATCAAAGATTATTTGACCATATATATGTGGTTTTATTTCTGGGCTTTCTATTCTGTTCCATTGGTCTGAGTGTCTAATTTCTGCCAATACCATACAGTTTTGATTATTGTGGCCCTATAATATAGTTTAAAGTCAGGTATTGTAATGCTCCCAGATTCATTCTTTTTCCTTAGGATTGCTTTGGCTATTTGGGGTTTTTTATAGTTCCATATAAATCTTATGATTTTTTGTTCCATTTCTTTAAAAAATGTCATAGGAATTTTGATGGGAATTGCATTAAATTTATATATTACTTTGGGTAATATGGCCATTTTAATTATATTTATTCTTCCTATCCAAGAACAAGGAATATTTTTCCATCTCATTGTGTCTTTTTCTATTTTTCTTAGCAATGTCTTGTAGTTTTCGTTATATAGGTCCTTTACATTTTTTGTTATGTTTATTCCTAGGTATTTTATTTTTTGTTGCAATCGTGAAGGGGATTATTTTTTTGAGTTCGTTTTCTAATATTTCATTGTTGGCATATAGAAAGGCTATGGACTTTTGTATGTTGATTTTGTATCCTGCGACCTTATTGTATTGGTTTATTGTTTCTAGTAATTTTTTTGTGGAGTCCTTTGGCTTTTCGATGTATAGGATCATATCATCAGCAAAAAGTGATACCTTTATTTCTTCTTTTCCGATATGGATGCCTTTTATTTCTTTGTCTTGTCTGATTGCTCTGTACCACTGCTTTTTAATCCACTCGTCCACTGACAGACACTTGGACTGTTTCCAGATCTTTGCTACTGTGAACAATGCTGCCATAATATTGGGGGTGTGTTTCTTTATTTGAGTCAGTGATATGGTGTTCTTTGGATATATTCATAAATGTGGGGTGGCTGGGTCAAAAGGCAGTTTCATTTTTAATTTTTTGAGGAATCTCCATACTCTTCTCCAGTCTGCATTCCATCACCTAGTGCAGGAGGGTTCCCCTTTCTCTACCTATCTGTATTGTTTTGTTAATGAGCGCCATTCTGACTGGTGTGAAGTGATATCTCATTGTGGTTTTTATTTGCATTTCTCTAATAATTATGGATGTTGAACATTTTTTCATCTACTGGCCATCTGTATGTCCTCTTTGGAGAAGTGTCTATTCAATTCTTTTGCCCATTTTTTGATTGGATTGAATTGTTTTTCTTCATGGTGTTGAGTTTTACAAGTTCTTTATAAATTTTGGTTATTAACCTCTTATCAGACGTATTATCAAATATGTTCTCCCATTGTGTGCTTTGTTTTTTTATTCTGTTCATACTGTCTTTAGCTGAAAAAAAGCTTTTTAGTTTGATATAGTCCCATTTGTATATCCTGTCTTTTATTTCACTTGGCCATGGAGATATATCAGCAAATATATTGCTGTGAGAGATGTCAGTGAGCTTACTTCCTATGTTTTCTTCTAAGATGCTTATGGTTTCACAACTTACAATAAAGCCTTTTATCCATTTTGAGTTATTTTTGTGAGTGGTGTAAGTTGATGGTCTAGTTTCATTTTTTTGCAGATGGCTGTCCAATTTTTCCAACACCATTTGTTAAAAAGGCTCTTACCTCCTTTGTCAAATATCAGTTGTCCATAAAGGTGTGGGTTTATTTCTGGCTTCGCTGTTCTGTTTCACTGATCTATATGCCAGTTCTTATGCCAGTACAAAGCTGTTTTGAGTACAATAACCATGTAGTATAACTTAATATCAGGAAGTGTGATACCTCCCACTTTATTCTTCTTTTTCAAGATTGCTGAGGTTATTCGTGTTCTTTTTTGGTTCCATATAAATTTTTGGAATATGTGTTTTATATCTTTGAAGTATGTCATTGGTATTTTAATTGATATTGCATTGAATTTATAAATTATAAATTTATAAATTGGGTAATATAAACATTTTAATGTTTATTCTTCCTACTCATGAACACTGTATATGCTTCTACTTGTTTGTATCTTCCTTGATTTCTTTTATCAATGTTTTATAATATTTCAGGTACAGATCTTTAATCTCTTTAGTTAAATTTACTCCTAGGTACATTTTTTGTGTGTTGCAGTAGTAAAGAATATTGTTTCTTTAATTTCTCTTTCTGACAGTTCTTTATTGGTGTATAAAAATGCCTCTGATTTCTGTGTATTAATTTTATATCCTGATACCTTGCTGAATTCATTTATCAGGCCAAGTAGTTTTTTGACTGAGACTTCAGGGTTTTCTATATACAGTATCATTTCATCTGCAAATAATGATAGTTTTACTTCTTCTTTTCCAATTTGGATGGCTTTTATTTTGTTGTATTGTCTGATTGCTGTGGCTAGGACTTCCAGTACTATGTTGAATAAGAGTGGAGAAAAGGGGGCACCCCTGCCTAGTTCCTGATCTTAAGGGGATTGCTTTTAATTTTTGCCAAGTGATTATGATATTGGCTGTGGGTTTGTCATAGATGACCTTTGTCATATTGAGGTATGTTCCCTGTATTCCCACTTTGCTAAGAGTTTTGATCATAAATGGGTGTTGGATTTTATCAAATGCTCTTCCTGCATCTGTTGAAATTATCATGTGGTTTTTCTTTTTCTTTTTGTTTATGTGATGAATCACATTGATTTATGAATATTTTACCATCCTTTCCTCCCCAGAGTAAATCTCACTTGATCATGATGTATGATTTTTTTCATGTATTGCTGGATCCAGTTTGCTAATATTTTGTTGAGGATTTTAGCATCTAAATTCATCAGGGATATTGGCCTATAATTTTCTTTCTTTGTGTTGTCTTTGCCTGGTTTTGGAATCAGAATTATGCTTGCCTCATAAAAGGAGCTTGGAAGTCTTCCTTCCTCTTGAATTTTTTTGAAATAGCTTGAGAAGGATAGGAGTTAGTTTTTCTTTGAATATTTAGTAGAATTCACCTGTGAAGCCATCCGATTCAGGACTTTTGTTTTCTGGGAGTTTTTTTTGTTTTTTGGGGGTTTTTTAATAATAATTTAATTTTTTTAATGGGGTGACATCAATAAATCAGGATACATATATTCAAAGATAACAAGTCCAGGTTATCTTGTCGTTAAATTATGTTGCATACACATCACCCGAAGTCAGATTGTCCTCTGTCACCTTCTATCTTGTTTTCTTTGTGTCCCTCCTTCTCCCCCTGTCCCTCTCCCATTCCCCCCTCCCCCTTATAACCACCACACTCTTATCAATGTATCTTAGTTTCATTTTATGTCCCACCTACGTATGGAATAAAGCAGTTCCTGGTTTTTTCTAATTTACTTATTTCGTTTCGTATCATGTTACCAAGATCCCACCATTTTGCTGTAAATGTTCCGATGTCATCATTGCTTATGGCTGAGTAGTATTCCATAGTGTATATGTGCCACATCTTCTTTATCCAGTCATCTATTGATGGGCTTTTTGGTTGTTTCCATATCCTGGCCACTGTGAACAATGCTTCAATAAACATGGGGCTGCATGTGTCTTTACGTATCAATGTTTCTGAGTTTTGGGGGTATATACCCAGTAGAGGGATTGCTGGGTCATAAGGTAGTTCTATTTTCAGTTTTTTTGAGGAACCACCATACTTTCTTCCATAATGGTTGTACTACTTTACATTCCCACCAAAAGTGTATGAGGGTTCCTTTTTCTCCACAGCCTCTCCAATATTTGCTATTACCTGTCTTGCTAATAATAGCTAATCAAACAGGTGTGAGATGCTATCTCATTGCAGTTTTGATTTGCATTTCTTTAATAGCTAAAAAAGATGAGCAACTTTTCATATATCTGTTGGCCATTTGTATTTCTTCCTGGGAGAAGTGTGTGTTCATATCCTCTTCCCATTTTTTTATTGGATTGTTTGTTTGTTTGTTGTTGAGTTTTATGAGTTCTTTGTATATTTTGGATATTAGGCCCTTATCTGAGCTGTTGTTTGAAAATATCATTTCCCATTTAGTTGGCTTTCTTTTTATTTTGTTATCAGTTTCTCTTGCTGAGCAAAAACTTCTTAGTCTGATGTAGTCCCATTCATTAATTTTTGCCTTCACTTCTCTTGCCATTGGAGTCAAATTCATAAAATGCTCTTTAAAACCCAGGTCCATGAGTTGAGTACCTATGTCTTCTTCTATGTACTTAATTGTTTCAGGTCTTATGTTTAGATCTTTGATCCATATTGAGTTAATTTTTGTACAGGGGGACAAACTGTAGTCCAGTTTCATTCTTTTGCATGTGGCTTTCCAGTTTTCCCAGCACCATTTATTGAAGAGGCTTTCTTTTCTCCATTGTGTGTTGTTGGCCCCTTTATCAAAAATTATTTGACTATATATATGTGGTTTTATTTCTGGACTTTATATTCTGTTCCATTGGTCTGAGTGTCTATTTTTCTGCCAATACCATGCTGTTTTGATTGTCGTGGCCCTATAATAGTGTTTGAAGTCAGGTATTGTAATGCCCCCAGCTTCATTCTTTTTCTTTAGGATTGCTTTGGCTAATCGGGGTTTTTTATAGTTCCATATAAATCTGATGATTTTTTGCTCTATTTCTTTAAAAAATGTCATTGGAAGTTTGATGGGAATTGCATTAAATTTGTATATTGCTTTGGGAAATATAGCCATCTTGATTATATTTATTCTTCCTAGCCAAGAACAAGGTATATTCTTCCATCTCATTATATCTTTTTTGATTTCCCTTAACAATGGTTTATAGTTTTCATTATATAAGTCCTTTACATTCTTTGTTATGTTTATTCCTAAGTATTTTATTTTTTTTGTTGCAATTGTGAATGGGATTATTCTTTTGAGTTCGTTCTCAATTGTTTCATTGTTGGCATATAGAAAGTCTATTGACTTCTGTATGTTAATTTTGTATCCTGCGACCTTACTGTATTGGCTTATTGTTTCTAGTAGTCTTTTTGTGGATTCTTTGGGGTTTTCGATGTATAGGATCATATCATCTGCAAAAAGTGATACCTTTACTTCTTCTTTTCCGATATGGATGCCTTTTATTTTTTTGTCTTGTCTGATTGCTCTGGCTAGAACCTCTAGTACCACATTAAATAAGAGTGGAGAGAGTGGACAACCCTGTCTTGTTCCTGATTTAAGGAGGAAAGCCTTCAGTTTAGTGCCATTTAATATGATGTTAGCTGATGGTTTATCATATATGGCCTTTATCATGTTGAGATATTTTCCTTCTATACCCATTTTGTTGAGAGTCTTAAACATAAAATTGTGTTGCATTTTATCGAAAGCCTTTTCTGCGTCTATTGATAAGATCATGTGGTTTTGGTCATTGTTTTGTTGATATGGTGTATTACCTTAACCATTTTGCATATGTTGAACCATCCTTGAGATGCTGGGATGAATCCCACTTGATCATGATGTATTATTTTTTTAATATGTTGTTGTATTCGATTTGCTAGTATTTTGTTTAGTATTTTAGCATCTGTATTCATTAGAGATATTGGTCTGTAGTTTTCTTTTTTTGTGCCATCCTTGCCTGGTTTTGGTATGAGGGTTATGTTGGCCTCATAAAATGTGTTCGAAAGTATTACTTCTTCTTCAATTTTTTGGAAGACTTTGAGTAGAATAGGAACCAAGTCTTCTTTGAATGTTTGATAAAATTCGCTGGTATAGCCGTCAGGCCCTGGACTTTTATTTTGGGGGAGGTTTTTAATGGTTTTTTCTATTTCTTCTCTACTAATAGGTCTGTTTAGGCTTTCAGTTTCTTCTTGACTCAGTCTAGGAAGGTTGTATTGTTCTAGGAATTTATCCATTTCTTCTAGGTTGTTGAATTTAGTGGCATAAAGTTTTTCATAGTATTTTACAATAATTCTTTGTATATCTACAGTGTCCGTGGTGATTTCTCCTCTTTCATTTTGGATTTTGTTTATATGAGTTCTTTCTCTTTTTTTCTTCGTAAGTCTTTCCAAGGGTTTGTCAATTTTGTTGATGTTTTCAAAGAACCAGCTCCTTGTTCTATTAACTTTTTCTATAGTTTTTCTGTTCTCTAATTCATTTATTTCTGCTCTGATTTTTATTATCTCCTTTCTTCAGCTGGTTTTGGGTTGTCTTTGTTCTTCTTTTTCTAGTTCCTTAAGGTGAGAAGTTAAGTGGTTTCCTTGGGCTCTCTCTTGTTTGTTCATATATGCCTGAAGTGATATGAACTTCCCTCTTATCACTGTTTTGCTGCATTCCATAGATTCTGATGTCATATTGTCATTTTCATTAGTCTGTATATATCTTTTGATCTCTGCACTTATTTCTTTTATACCCATTCATTTTTTTAAAGTATGTTGTTTAGTTTCCACATTTTTGTGGGTTTTTTTTCTTCTTTTTTGCAGTTGAATTCTAGTTTCAAGGCTTTATGATCAGAAAATATGCTTGGTACATCTTCGATTTTTCTGAATTTGCTGATGTTGTTTTTGTGGCCCAACATATGGTCAATTCTTGAGAATGATCCATGTACGCTGGAGAAAAATGTATACTTAATTACTTTGGGATTAAATGTCCTGTAGATGTTTATCATAACCAGGTGCTCTAGTGTTTTTTTTAATGCCACTATGTCTTTATTGATTCTCTGTTTGGATGACCGATCTAGAGCCATCAGCGGTGTATTGAGGTCTCCAAGTATGATTGTATTTTAGTCAGTTTTTGTTTTAAGGTCAATAAGTAGCTGTCTTATATATTTTGGTGCTCCTTGCTTTGGTGCATATATATTAAGAATTGTTATGTCTTCTTGATTCAGTGTCCCCTTAGCCATTATGAAATGGCCATTTTTGTCTCTGAGTACTTTTGTTGTCTTGTAGTCAGCATTATCCGATATAAGTATTGCTACACGTGCTTTTTTTTGGATGTTATTAGGTTGGGGCATTGTTTTTCAGCCTTTCACTTTGAATTTATTTTTATCCTTGTTACTTAGATGAGTTTCCTGTAGGCAGCATACAGTTGGATTTTCTTTTTTAATCCATTCTGTTACTCTGTGTCTTTTTATTGGTGAGTTTATTCCGTTTACATTTAGTATAAATATTGACACTTGTGAGTTCCCTATTGCCATTTTTTAGATTGCTTTCTGTTAGTTTTGTGTCTTGTTTGATCCTTCTCTTTCGTTTTTCTATCTTTTGTTTTTATTTGGTTGTATTCCATACATCTTTCCTCTGTTGATATCTTTTTTATCTCATGTGCTTCTGTGGTGGTTTTTTCTTTTTCTTTTTCTTTTCTTTTTTTCTTTTTTTTTAAATTTTTTATTTATTCATTTTAGAGAGGAGAGGGAGAGACAGAGAGAGAGAGAGAGAGAAGAGACAGAGAGAGAGAAGGGGGAGGAGCTGGAAGCATCAACTCCCGTATGTTCCTTTACCAGGAAAGCCCAGGGTTTCGAACCGGCGACCTCAGCATTTCCAGTTCGAATGGATAATATTCTTCTTTATCCACTGTGCCACTACAGGACAGGCCTGTGGTGGTTTTTTCAATGGTGTTTACCTTTGAGTAATGAAAAGGGTCCCTACCCTGTTCATTGTAGTGAACTATTTTTTGAGTACTTTTGCACTCCATCATCCTTTGCTACTCTTAATCTCCATCATCTTCCCCCCTTTCTTTTTGTTATTGTCACAGTTTAAATTTGGTTTTATTGTGTTCTTCTTGGAGCTTTTCCTTGTCGCTCTGTTTTTTGTTTTTTTTTTTGTTCTTTGTATCTGATTGGAGAACCCCCTTTAGTAATTCCTGGAGTGGGGGTTTTCAGATGATAAATTCCCTCATCTTTTCTGTATCTGTGAATGTTTTTATTTCTCCTTCATATTTGAAGGATAGCTTTGATGGGTAGAGTATTCGTGGCTGAAGGTTCCTCTCTTTCAGGACTTTAAATATTGGGGTCCACTCTCTTCTGGCTTGTAGAGTTTCTGCTGAGAAATCTGATGATAATCTAATGGGCCATCCTTTATATGTTGTATTCTTCTTTTCCCTGGCTGCCTTGAGAATTTTTTCTTTGCCGTGGGTTTGTGTCAATTTTATTATGATATGCCTTGGAGTAGGTTTGTTGGAATTAAGAAAACTTGGAGTTCTGTTTGCTTCTTGAACTTGAGGCTTTAGTTCTTTCCACAGGCTTAGGAAGTTCTCTTCTATTATTTGTTTGAGTATGTTCTCCATTCCATTTTCTCTCTCTTCTCCCTCTGATATACCTATTATTCTTATGTTATTCTTTTTGATGGAGTCAGATGATTCTTGTAGGGCTATCTCATTTTTTTAATTTTTGAGTCTCTTTCTTTTTCTTTCTGTTGTGCCTCAAGTTGTTTGTCTTCTATTTAACTAATTCTCTCTTCTATCTGACCTGTTCTATTAGCTAAGCTTGTTACTTCGTTTTTCAACTCGTGAATTGAGTTTTTTATTTGTATTTGATTTGTTTTTATAGTTTCAATTTCCTTGGACATATATTCTTTGTGTTCATTGAGTTGTTTTCTGAGCTTCCTAAATTGCCTTTCTGTGTTTTCTTGTATATCTCGGAGGATTTTTAGGATTTCAATCTTGAATTCTCTGTCATTTAGCTCCAAGGTTTCCAATATATTAAATTTTTTCTCCATAGATTTTTCCTTATCTCTCTGTGTTACCTCTCTTTCTTTTGTATCCATAATATTAGATTTTCTCTTCCTTAATGGCATCTGAGGGTGGTTTTGTTGATAGTATTAATGAGATTTAATAAAGAATAAAAATTTAAGAAAATAAAAAATCGAAAAGAGTTGTTTTGTTAAAAAAATTAATAATGAAATAAAGAAAAACAAAATAAAATTAAAATTAAAAAAAAAGGAAATTATTTACCCCCTCCTTTTTTCCTCTTCTCTCCTTTCCCCTCTTTCTTGAGAAAATCTTGTGGTGATCTGTGAATTATAACAACAATGCCTGTAATGGAATGCCTGAATTGGGAAAAAGTAATAAAGGGGCAAAAAAAAAGAAAAAAAAGAAAATAAAAAAGAAGGGGGTATGGACCCACAAAAAGAAAATAAGGAAAAAATTTGGGTCAAGAGTAAAATGATTTGCTTTTAGGTGTTGGTTGACTAAGAGTTATGATGAGAGGAATAAGAGGAAAACAGAAAAATGTGGGGACAAATTAAAAAATTACTATTGTATTTAGTGGAACAAGAACTAGATAAAATGGAGAGCCAGGGATGGGAGCACTACTAGTGAGTTAAAAATGTTTAGAAAAAATCCCCCTAAATGCCACAAACATAATTTGAGTCCCAGATAATATAATTTGTTTGTTATTGAGGTTTGAATGAGAGGAGATGTAAAGGAGAAAGGAAGAAACTAATATAGAGGGAGAAAGAAAGAGAGAGAGAGAAAAAATGAGGGAACTACTAAAAGAAGAAAAAAAAGAGGAGAGAGAGAGAGAGAGAGAGAGAGAGAGAGATTTAAGGGTTTTGGAGTGCAGCCCTCATAGAGAGAAAGGAAGAGGAGAGAAAAGATAATGGGAGATCTAACACTTATGGGTAGTGTGTTCAAGGAGAGGAGAGAGTAAGACCGGCAGAGAGTTAATCAGCCAAATTGGAGGAGGAGAAAAAAATCAAGAATGAAGATAAGAGAAACAAACGAACAAATATAATAAAATGAGATAGGTTATAAAGTCTGCAGATTATTCTTGATTTTGAGAGGTTATCTTCTTGCTTTTTCTTTTCTCTCCCTCTTCCTGGTCGGTGACTCTATACCCCGGGTTCTGCCCCTTTGGCACGCTCATGTAGAGGTTTGCAGTTGATAAGTCTCTATGGCGATGTCATGTATTGTGCTTTAGTCTCGTTGGCAGTCGAGGCTCATTAGCATTTATAGGCTCCGACAGTGATAGAGTCCGTGTTCCTGGAGCCTTTCTCTTAGTCTTTCCTTCCTCAATTAGTAGCCTGATAATCCAGCTATGGAGTTGCTGCTGCCTCTGCCTGGATAGTAAGAGGCTCAAAGAGCTGGAAACTCCCCACTCTATTTCCACTCAGCACAGGGCTCTGGGTAAGGCTCAGTCAGTCAGAGCTGCTAGCATAATCAGGCGGGCTTTCTGCCCACTCAAAGACCTTTGGCTCTGCCTCTCTGTCTGGTAACACAGGCGGGCGCCCACTTCTGGGGCACTTGGAGAAAACTTTCACTCACTATCTGCACGCGCAGATCAGGATATCTGTCCAGCAGTCTCACGCTCTGAGTGAAACCCCCAATCGCATGGAAAAGTTGGAGCGTTGAAATTGGCTCTCGTTCTGTCCCCGTGCACGGCTTTTGCAAGGCGCTGGGGCGGCCCGAGATTCTGCTTTGGCCCACACAAAGGCCCCTGTCTCTGCCCCTCTATGCGATAAAACGGGCGCGCACTGCCGAGGCACTCGGAGGAATCTCTTGCTCACTATCTGCGCGCGCAGAGCAGCATATGAGGCCGGCCGCGTTTCCCTCTGAGTGAATCCCCTACCAGCATGGAAAAATTCCACCATTGGAATTAGTTCTCCCTTCCTCCCATTCACGGCTTTCCCAGGTTGCTGGGGCTGTCCAGAGATTCTGCTTTCGGCCCACAGAAAGGCCTCTGACTCTGCCTTTCTGTGGGGTAACATGGGCACCCACTCCCAGGGCTTAGGAAGTAATCTCTTGCCCACTATCTGCGCGACCAGGAGATCGGGTAAAATGGCTGACCCGCTTGTCTTTCTTTGTTTGGGTTTGGCGCGAGTGTTAGCTTGTATTGCCCGGGTTGCCACAGGATCAGTTTTTCCTCGGCTTGGATCTCCGTGTCACAGCCTGGTTCGTCTGTTTGTGCCATGGCCTGGATGTATTCACCCCCTTTGCCCGCACAGTTTCTATATTCACGGATCCCAGAGAAAGCCGCCCTGTTTAGGTTAGTGAGGAAGGCGGAGCATTTATTACTCCCTATTTCCTTTGGGGTTTGGTTATATATTTAGCCAATTTTTCACTCGACCATACCTATGGGTGTATTGTGAAACATCTGGAGGCTCCAAGGATAGGTTTTTCTGTTTCTGGTTGAATATCTTGTTGAGTTTTGGGGGAGATTTATCGGTATCGCTTCCTACCCCACCATTACTTTGACATCTCCTCTTCCTTTTATTTTTTTAATTTTATTTCATTTTTTTAATTTATTTTTTTTTAGTTTATTCATTTTTAGAGAGAAGAGAAAGAGGAGAGAGAGAGAGAGGTGGAAGGAGCTGGAAGCATTAACTCCCATATGTGCCTTGACCAGGCAAGCCCAGGGTTTCGAACCGATGACCTCAGCATTTCCAGGTCAATGCTTTATCCACTGCGCCACCACAGGTCAGGCCAGGGAGTTCTTGATAACTGTTCTGAGCTCATTTGTTGTAATCAATCTGTTTATGTTTTCTGATTCTTCCAGATTTTATTTTGAAAGATTATATTTTTCAAGAAATTTTTTTCATTTCACCTAGGTTGTCTAATTTTTTGGCATACATTTCTTCATAGTATTTTACTACAATATTTTGTATTTCTGTGTCAGTATTTATATTTTGTGTCAGTTGTTATTTCTCCACTCTCATTTCTAATTTTATTTATCTGAGTTCTCTCTCTTTCTTTCTTGGTGAGTCTTGTTAAAGTTCATTGATCTTGTTTACCCTTTCAGAGTACTATCTCTTGGATTCACTGATCCTCTGTATTCTTTTTTTAGCCTCTATGGCATTTATTTCCACTCTGATCTTTATTATTTCTTTCCTTCTACTACCTCTGGGCTTTACTTGGTGAGCTTTTTCTAGTTCTTTTAGATACATGGTTAAGTTATTTATTTAAGCTTTTTCTAGCTTCTTAAGGTATGCCTGTAGTGCTATGAACTTCCCTCTCAGTACTGCTTTTGCTGTGTCCCATTAATATTGAGTTGTTGTATGATCATTATCATTCATTTCTAGCAATATTTTTATTTCTTCTTTGATCTTATTGTTAACCCATTTGTTATTTAATAACATGTTATTTAGTTTCTATGTGTTTGAGTATTTTTCAGTTTTTCTGTTGTGGTTGATTTCTAGTTTTATGCCATTGTGATCAGAGAAAGTGCTTGATATGATTTCAATCTTCTTAAATTTGTTGAGACTGCTTTTGTGCCCTAACATGTGGTCTCTCATAGAGAATGTACCATAAGCACTTGAAAAGAATGTATATTCTGCTGCCTTAGGGTGAAAGTTTCTGAAGATATCTGTTAAATCAAGTTGATCTAGTGTGTCTTTTAAGTCTGCTGTTTCTTTGTTAATTTTCTTTCTTGAGGATTTATCTAGTGATGTTAGTGGGGTATTGAAACCCCCTACTGTTATAGTATTGCTGTTGATCTCACCCTTTAAATGCATCAAAGTCTGCTTTATATATTTAGGTGCTCCTATATTAGGTGTATAGATATTTATGATGGTTATATCTTCCTGATGGATTAATCCCTTTATCATTATGTAGTGACCTTCTTTATCCCTTACTATAGCCTTTGTTTTAAAGTCCATTTTGTCTGATATAAGTATTGCTACCCCAGTGTTTTTTCATTTCCATTTGCATGAAATATTTTTTTCCATCCTGTTACCTTCCGTCTATGTGTATCTTTTGTTTTGAGGTGTGTCTCTTGTAGACAACATATGTATGTGTCCTGTTTTCTTATTCATGTATCTAGCCTATGTCTTTTGATTGTATTATTTAATTCATTTACATTTAAGGTAATTATTGGTATGTAGTTGTTATTGCCATTTTATTCTTTAAAGCCCTATTTCTTTTTTACTATATTCTTTTCCCTTTTTGTTCTGTTTACAACAGGCCCCTTAACATTTCTTGTAGCATTGGTTTGGTTGTAATGAATTCCTTGAGGTTTTTTTTCCTGGGAAACTTTTTATTTCTCCTTCAATTTTAAATGATAACCTTGCTGGATAAAGAAGTCTTGGTTTTAGGCTCTTGTTCTGCGTTACTTTGAATATTTCTTGCCATTCTCTTCTGGCCTAAAGTGTTTCTGTTGAGAAGTCGATGTCATCTTTATGGGGACTTCTTTGTAGATGATAGCCTTTTTTTCTTAGCAGCTTTTAATATTTTCTCTTTATCTCTTAGCTTTGGTATTTTAATTATGATGTGCCTTGGTGTAGATTTCTTTGGGTTTCTCTTTAATGAAGTTCTCTGTGCTTCTTTAACTTGTGTGACTTTTTCCTGCATCAATTTTGGGAAGTTTCAGCTATGATTTGATTGAACAAGGTCTTTATTCCTTGTTCTTTCTCTTCTTTTTCAGGAACCTCTGTGATGCAGATGTTATTTCTCTTTACATTGTCACAGAGCTCTCTTAGAGTTTCCTCAGATTTTTTCAGTTCTCTCTCTTTTTTTGCTGCTCTGCTTTCATGTTTTCATTTATTTTGTCTTCTAAATCGCTGATTCAATCCTCTGCTTCATCCAGCCTGATTTTAATTGCTTCTAGTGTAGTTTTTATTTCTGATATTGTATTTATCATTTCTGACTCGTTCTTCTTTGTTATTTCAATGTCCTTTTTGATGTTTGTTATGTCTTTATTTATGTGTTCATTGTGTCTGTTCATTGTTGTTCTAAGATCTTTGAGCATTCTAATAATCATTATTTTAAACTCTGCATCTGGTAGTTTGCTTATTACCATCTCACTCAGTTCATTTTCTGGAGGTTTCTCTTGTTGGTTCATTTGGTTGCACTTCTCTGTCTTCCCATTTTGTCTGTGTGTACCCTCCTCGTTTGGGTGTGTTGTTTGTAGAGCTGGCTAAGTCAAGGGTTGGTGTTGTCTGCTTCCAATTTTTATTTGTGTTATTTCTAGGTCTTCTTTGGTTGGCATCAACTGTTGTTTTTTTGTGTGTTTTGTTGATGGTTTCCTTTGCTGTGCAAAATCTTTTTAATTTGATGTGATCACACTTTTCTTTTGTTTATCTTGCCAGGTCTCTGAAATAACTTGCAATACAGGCAAGAACAATGAGATATGTGAACAGTCAAGGACAAATGGTTTGAATCTCCTCTCATATTCCCTGCCCTCCTGGAGACACAAAAGTCACGTAGGTCTCTCTTGGTGAGTTGTCCACCAGCCATGTAGTCACAGTGCAGATAAGGTGTCCTCAGAGCACCCAGGATGACATCTTCCAATTTAACTGCTGCCAGAACTGCATGGGGGAAGCTCCTCAGCAAGCTGATGCTGCGTTGCTACCTCTCTCCATGAGTGAGTGGCATGGCAGAGCATTGAAGAGCATACCTGGGGCACTAACCTGCCCTGGTTCTAATTTTGGTTCTGCCATTGAGTAGCTGTGTGTCCTTGGGCAGAACACTCTCTCTGTGCCTCAGTAAAATATGCTTAACAGGGCTGCTCTGAGGATCAAGGTAGAATGAATGACAAGGAACACACTTAAATGGGTGTTTGGCAAAGAGAAGTGCTCCCTAAGGGACAGTAACAACTATTGCCATTGCTGCTGAATATCAACAGGACTTCCTGAGCTCCCACTCAGCTATGAGTGTGGCTAATAATGGGTTCATCTGGCGAACAGCTACTGAATACTCAGGATACATTTGTGGGTTGAAGCAGGCTGGACCCACCTTCATGGGCTCTCAGTCTCCTGATGAAAGCCAGCAGGACACAACAAGACACAATTAGTGCAACAATCACAATTGCCGTCAGTCCTAATGTTTAGGAAGTTGTAGCACGTGGTTCAGTCTTTGGATCTCTTCCTCCTTTCTTTCAGATGCCAGAGTTGGAGTTGGTACTCCTGGTTTTTGCAAGTGAGGAGTGTTTCTAAGGAGTGGGCTGGCCCATAGGGCTCCAAGCGCTTTGGCGTGACAAGCCCAACTGCCAGCTCACACCTAGGGACTGTAATAGAAAACTGTTTCCCTGACTCACTCAGACGTCAAGGCACCTTCCCGTGCCTCAGGGACATAACTTCTGGCAAAGGGGCATGGCCACAATCTGGCGCTGGAGTTCGTAGTTGACTTGGCCAATTGAAGCTTAGCTTATTCCTGAGTGCAGCAGAACATCCTCCACTAAGCAAGCATCCTCCTCGCTGGAGCAACAGCGTCCCAGAAACACCAGTGACCTGGGCTCAGCCATGCAGTCATCTGGTCTCCCTTCATGCACTTGTGGCCTGGCAAGGAGGAGAGTCGGTAGTGGGTGTGGGTCAGGCAATGGAGCCTTGGCTCCTGGATCCTGCCTGCAAGTGCAAAGGGCAGCAGAGCTTTGTTGCAGGCAGGCAGGTAAATTTGAAGGTCCCACAGTTCTGAGATGGCTGCCGTCTGCTCTGGGAATAGTGAGCCTCCCTGCCTCGTTAGTGATGGGAGGTGGTGACTCGTTTTCTCCCATGTCTGTGGTGTGCCTGCCAGTGCCTAGTGCGGCATAAGCACTATCAAGACAGGACACTTCGTAATCTTTGTTTCAAGGTTTTTTCCTCCTTGCACATCTATCAGTTGCCTCTTCTCTTATTTCCATTCCCATCAAGCTTTTCAAGCTCCTCCTGTGAATAAAATGGCTCTTTTCAAGGTTAACAATGACCGTCACATTTCCATAATCAATAGGTGCTCAAAGGACAACTAAGTCAAATCCTGAGCAGCATTTGATATAGTTGATAACTTTCTGTCTCGTGAGAAACTGCCTTCCCTTTACTGGCTGCTGCTTCTCAGTTCCCTACCTGTGGCCTCCTCGTCTTTCAAACTCTAAGCAGTGGAAGGGCCCCAAAGATCGGTTTTGAGCTTCTTGTCTCCACATGTTCTTGCTTCTTAGATGAATGCATCTTGACCCTAGGGCTTTAACTTGTCTCAGTGTGCCAATGATTTCAAAATTTTTTGCTTTAGCTCTAGCTTCTCTTCTGAGCTTCAATTTGTATCTCACTTCCTGCTTACATCTCTGCAGAGATTTCTTAATATGTTCAAAACTGAACTCCTAGGCTTTCCTCCTTCTAAAATACTCTTCATTCCATTTTTTCTATTTCAGGAAGTTTATCATTCCAGTTGCTCAGGCCACAGAAGTTGAAGTCACCCTTGATTCCTTTTTTCCCCTCTCCATCTTACTCTACTCCTTCAGCAAATGCTTTGGGCTCTAGTTTCACAATATCTGCAGAATTTGACAGTTTTCACCACATTTTTATTTTGAGTGTCCATGTGCCTCCCCCCCAAAAAAATTGGAAGCACTATTATCATGGAATAAATATAAAATATGGGGTGAGTGATACCAGAGGGCTCTGATTTAGTCTGCCTATTTGATCATGACATATCTGTGTGTATTCTTTTTCCCATAGATAGAGTACCTTCCCAAGGTCCCAAGTCCCATACAATCTCAAAGTCAGAATCTCTAAGTGGCACAAACGCCTTCCTAGATGTGGCTTTTCATGGCCCAGCAATTCATAAACTAATACACAAATTCTCTACCTCCAAATACCACAATACAAAATGGTGAGGTAGAAACAAGATAACTACAGGGGGAACTCCTCTTTTGAAAAAGAGGGAATGGAAGCATGTCACAGACACTGATCCACAGCAATGATTAAATCTGGCTGTGCAGGAGTAGTGATGATTCCTTTCCATGGAGCCTCTGAGATAAACTCTTCTGAATTACTGATTCTATTTCCTGGGAAGAACTCCCTTATCATTTATCCTCTGTGGCCCTGACTCTGTCCTTGATGAGTATCTTCCAGGTTAAATCTGACTCCTTTAGAGGGGATATATTTCTCGGTGCCTCCACACTTTACAAAGATTGCTTTATATTGATACAAGTTTGGGGGCTAGTGTAGCTCTAAGGGGTTAAACTAGCATCAGCTTTTATTGTCAGGGCTTATAGTTTCTATAACTGTAAAATTCTCACACTAACTTAGTAAATTTCCAAGCAGTCCCATGTGCAAGTACCTAGTATCTAAACCAAGGTCATGTCTGGACATAATTTTAAGGTTGAAGACACTAATTTTCTACTCTTGGTCCTGTTCTGTGCTCTTTTCTCTCAATTTTCTGTCACGTGTCTTGGGCTTGTATGAAACAATAGGCTTGGGTGCGAAGGCGGCACTCTGAATTTGGTCTCTAACAGCAGGATGTTGTGACTTCCATGTGACCTTTATGTGCCAGAGCATCAGTGACTTCTTGTTAAGGCTGTAGCTTTAAAGCGTGCTTATCATTGCTTCAGTTTAGGATATAAAGGCAGCTGGATTTTTGGTCCTGTAAGGCTCTCAAATTGTAGGCAGAAAGACCATCTGTTGGAGGGTTTCTAACATTCCATCTCAGCCTGCAGACTAGTTAGCTCTGGGCTGAGCTTCTCTTTTTCATGCTAAGGAGCACCAAATACCTTTGGATTTTTCCCCTATAATTTTCTTGAATGCTCCATTCAGCCTTGGTCAGCATGTGTTCACCTAAGGTAGAGTAGAGGACAGTGTAATCATAAATTTTGCCACCTCAAAACAAGGATACCTCTTGATCCTGTTATATCTGTGTCCTCTTCTCTCTCTCCCTATAGCTTACACTAGCCAATGCCATTTGTTGTAGTTTGGGTTCCATGCAAACCCCAACTTCCAGGCATAAAATTCTGTATCCATTAAGGTTAGATTCAGTTGAGAATAATGGAAAACCCCCAAATATCAGTGACTTAAAACAGAAACTTATTTCTATCTTGTATGACAGTTCAGAGTTGCTGTACTGAGTCTGGCCACAATGTTCTCAGGGATCCAGGCTCCTGCTCACTGTGTACTGTCCCTAGAGGATGAGCCTTGTTCTAGTGTGCCCCAGCCATCACACCCACATCCCAAGAAACAAGATAAAGGGAGGGGCAAAGAAAAAAAAAGGAAAAAGTTATATAGCAGCTGAAGTTCCTGGATGTTCCCTGACACTTCCATTTGTACATTTCAGGAAGAATTTAATCATGTAGCTATGCTCTATCCAAGGGATGCTAAGCAAGGGAAGCAGACTGGGTATTGAAAGGCACCTCTATCATGGTGGCTTATTCAATCAACACCAATTACCTTATAATAATTTTTTTGTATTTTTCTGAATTTAGAAGCAGGAAGCAGCCAGACAGACTTTCACATGCACCCAACTGGGATCCACCGGGCATGCCCACTAGGGGAAATGCTCTGCCCATCTAGGGCATTTCTCTGATGCAACTAGAGCCATTCTACCACTTGAGGTGGAGGCCATGGAGCCATCCTCAGTGCCTGGGACAACTTTGCTCCAATGGAGCCTTGTCTGCAGGAAGGGAAGAGAGAGACAGAGAGGAAGGAGAGGGGAAAGGGTGGAAAAGCATATGGGTGCTTCTCTTGTGTACCCTGACTAAGAATCAAACCCAGGACTTCCACACACTGGGAAATGCTCTACCACTGAACCAACTGGCCAAGGCCACCTTATAATTTCTTTATGGCATCTTCTTTCTTACGGCAATTTTAAGGTGACTCTTTTTCCTCCCAACTTTATTGAGGTGTGATTGCCAAATAAAAAACTGAATATACTGTATTTAAGGTGTACAACATGTTGTTTTGATACATTATACCTTCTGTAATGATTCTAACATGACTTTTCAAGTGCAAATCAATGACACTGTAATTTACAGTGGAAGTTAAAATAGCTAGGAATTCAGATATAGCAGTCCATGACCAGGGCTTCAAATGTTAAGATTACAAAACAGAAAAAAAATGTGTAACTTCCAGTTTTTCTCATTTTTCAGCAAAGTTCCTTGGTGTGAGCTCCACCCAACACAACCCATCATGAAATAATTTGCTCCCAATCATGAAATGATCATGTTTTTCAATCACTTGAGAACCAGGGCCAGCAGTTAGTACTTTCGGTATCTAAACATTCTTTTCCCACTGTGTCATGTGAAGAACATATTTATGTATAGAGACGTAGATGGGAAAGACTATTTTTTAAAATTGGTAGATAAATCATGGAACATTGTTCTACAAGGAACTAATGCCACATAAAAGAGAATTGTCAAATTTCAGAAAAATTGTTTGCTCAAGAAAATTGGACTTCTTCACTGCAGGGTGTCTCAAGCTCTTTAGTATGCCACTCTGCATAGAAGTTCTTATGACCAATTTATACTGCAAATATATTTGACCACTGAACACTTTATTTCACTCTATGCCAGTGTTTCCCAACCTTCTTTGTGCCATGCTCTACCTTAACCTTTCTAAAATTTTTATGTCCCCCCTATGTAACATACATAATTTTTAACATTAAAAAATCGATTTGTTTACTTAATAAACATAAATGATAGGTTCTAGGAAGAAATCACTATGAAATTTTTAACAAAACACAGTAAGTAAAATTTCAAAACATATAATGAAAAACAGAAAATTAAATTCCAAATAATTTTAATACAGATTTTTCTATATTAATTTATTATTTTAATTTAGTGTGATCCTTGCGCTTGATGCTTGCTGCACAGAGATTTTATATTATTCCAATTTGGTTAGCTTTATTCTCAAGTCTCCACGTTGTGTTATATCCAGCCCATTTCTTTTTTTACCAGTAAATCATTTACAGCACTAAATCCACATTCAGCTAAAAATGAAGATGGAAATGGTAGCAATAGTTTTCTTGCACATTTGGTTGAATTTGGGTATTTGATTTCTGTTTCCTCACAAAGCCATGCCATCGCTCCTTTGATATTAAATAAAGCTTTAACTGACTCATCATTTTGCAATTCTGCGAGTTCTTCTTGATACTGCATATTTGATATATCAGACAAATCCACTAACATTGGCTGCATCATCCATGTTGGGAAATCAATTTGTTTTAAATCAGAAAATCTTTCTTTTAAATCAGCCGATAGAATATTCAAATGATTGACAATATCAAGTAAAGCGGTATCAGTTACTTCACATTTTTGGAGCCAATGAAACTGTTTAAAGTTTTTGTTGTTAATATGTTTCTGACATAACTCAATATTGGTAATGAAACCAAATATCTTTGCTTTTGCATCGACAAGAGTTTTATTTGTTCCTTGAAGTTGCTTATTTAATATATTTAGTTTTTCAAAGATATCAGCTAAATAACTCACAAATGCTTCACCATCTATTGTTAACAGATACTTCATTTTAGGTTTGTCACTTAAAAAATCACTAAGAGTATCAAACAGTTCCATAAATCTTTTCAAACAGTTTCCTTTAGATAGCCATCTTACTTCAGTATGAAGTAAAAGTCTCACATGGTCTTCATTTTGTTCTTCACAAAATAGCTTGAAAAGACACTCACATTTGACACTAGCTTTAATAGCATTAACACACTTTATTACTGTATGTAATACTTCATTCAGAACAGGCGAGATGTTTTTACCTACCAAGTTTTTCCTATGAATATCACAATGCACAAGAATCATTTCTGGATTTGCATCTTTTATCAATTTTAAGTAGCCATTTTTCTTGCCCATCATATTGGAAGCACCATCTGCAGCACAAGATGCTATATTTTTCATTGGTATATCATTGACATCTAAGTAGTGTTTTAGCTTATTATATATATCTTTGGAGGTAGTAGTGCTTTCTAATCTTTTACAGAACAACATTTCT
The DNA here is from genome assembly GCF_036850765.1 of Saccopteryx bilineata. NCBI lineage: Eukaryota > Metazoa > Chordata > Mammalia > Chiroptera > Emballonuridae > Saccopteryx > Saccopteryx bilineata. The sequence goes on along the minus strand of NW_027095471.1, from coordinate 76,404 downwards.
TCAGCAAAATGTCCTTTATCAATGTATCTTACGTAAGTTATCAATACTGCCTCACTGTCTCTCAAAGTTGATTCATCCATTTGCAAGGAGAATTTTCTTGTTTTCAGCTTTTCAATAAGTTGTTTTACAATATCCTCACTCATTTCGTCTCTTCTTCTGTTAACAGTATTTTCACTGAGTTGGCATAGTTTTTACATCTTTGTCATCTTTTTCAAGAACCGTTTTAAGAAATGCTGATATTAATGGTTTTATTAAATTCTCTCCTATACTGTGATCTTCTCCAGTTTTAGCAATGAATAAAGAAATTTGATAACTAGCCTCAAGAACACGATTATTAGTTGAAGTATGAGCAGTAAATAGAGACTTTAATGTTCTTCTTTCAAGATTTTTCTTTAAAGTTTTAAAGTAACTCAAAACTGAATTAATATGAGTACTATGTTTCACCTTCAAATGTGCCTCAAGACGACCTCGTTTCATTGATTCGTTGGTCAAGAATTCCTGGCATGAAAGACAAAAAGGTATCTGGTCATCTGTGAACAGTGGGTATGAACCCAAATTTTAAATATTCCTCCGAATATTGATGAATTTTTATCTTGCTTGCACCTCTCATTTTACTATGGGCTATAAGAAATAAAAATAAGATCAATTAAAAACTAATATTAAAATATGTGTTAAAATATATTCAATGTGACATAGAGTAAATGTATACTAAAAATTCATATTTATTTAAATGTATATAACACATTTACTACACTACCACCGCAAATCAAAAGGTATCTATATTTTTTCCACTTGACAAAATTTTCTGGAAAGTTATGCTTCTAAAATTAAAATTGTCATGCATGCACTATTATAGCCCCAATAATATTTATAAAATATTAGTGCTTTCTAGCCCCGATGCAAGAAGTACTTAATAAAGAGTTTAATATTGATAAAAATAAAATCAAATACTTACCAATTATATCTATACAATATATATATGTATATTTATTAAATCAATGAGATTTTACAACAGTTTTGACTGACACTTATTTCAAATTAACACCAACTGAATGATGTGAAACTCTACAGAAGTTGCGATGGGCCAATTAGGTGAGAATAACTGCGTTGTTTAGCGAGTTTTTAAAACATCCGGGGTTCCCGGTGGCAGACGGCACGCTCCACAGTGAACACAGTATGAAGTTTACTTGACGACGCCAATCACCCAGTTGATATTTTGGTCTCGTCAAACAAAATTATACTTAATAATTATTTACCGCAATTATATATTTAAGAATTGCATTTTTTGTTAAATTTGGCACCGACATCTAGCATTGCATTTAAATGTCCCAGGGTGAAAGAATTAAAGTCGTGTCGAGTCCATTTTCAAATTGCCCCCCTTAACTATCGAATTGCCCCCCTGTGGAGCGTGGGGCTCACGTTGGGAAACACTGCTCTATGCTCTTGTCACATTACCCAGAAAACTTTATCATGAAATATATTTGGGAAATGCTCAAATATATATTTAAGGAGCAACTACTCTACAATGCTGCAATGAATAAAATAACCCTTATCTGAATAACACATAATCTAATTGGAGAAACTACAAACACATGAAAAGCAAAATTAAATTATGTGAATTCATGTAACATTTAACAACTGTCTAATTAATGCCTACTATGTGACATTTCACTGTTCCAGGCCATAGGGATAAAACTGAACAATACAAATGAGATCCTTTTTCTAAGGCAGTTTACTGTTAAGTGATTAATATGGCAACTCAAGACAGTGCTCATTTTTGGCCAATTCTTGTCAAATGAATAGTGTTATTCTCAATCCATGGACCATATATTAGTGGATGCAGGATTATTATATAGAATTTATGAGTGACTCTATGTAAATACCAAGCATTATTTGCAGACTAAATAAACATACCATTGTTTGTTGTATCATGTTTTAATTTTAAATAGATGCTACTTGGATAGTTGAAGGGTGTTGCTATAGATAGAAGTAGCTATAGATTCCTTGGGGAGGGGATTCTATATAATAATGGCACTTGGTTGGAGGGTTAGAACTAGCAATTGTTTATTTTTGCTATAGGGGTCCATAGGAAAAAAATGAATAAACTCTCACTTCATGCTTTACTAGCACAGTAGGCCACACAGGTCTCCTTTCCTCTCTGTTAGGGTTACAGGTCAAATATAGTTTTACCACAGTTGGCCCCACAACTCATTTTTTTTAAAAGACTGCAAAGTAATCTGTGAGAGAAAGTTATCCAGAGTGAGCCTTTCTTCACCCCAGAGTGGAGCACTGGGTGCTCTGCCACCATGATGCAGACTCCTGAGCAAGCCTCCCGGGATCACTTGGAGGAATGCGGGGGGGATGCCAGATGTTGGCATTTTCATGAGGAGATTGGCAGTGATGACGCAATAGCCATTGTCATCATGTAGATCTGCGTTGCACTTACAGCAGGAAATCCTGGGGTGACAGGTGCAGAAAGAAATCAGGTTACTGACCATCTTCCATTCTGTACGTACTCCAGTTCAAAAAGTAATGCTTGACAGTGGTTCTTCTCGAGAGTGTCTGGTTTTGGGGAATTTTTGCTTTTATTTTGGGAAGGGTGACATGACAGGGAGGTCCTCGTAAATTATGTCCTTCATGAATCGTGAGAACACTGCTATAGAAAAATCCTGACAGGCCCTGACCAGTTGGCTCAGTGGTAGAGCATCGGCCTGGCGTGCAGAAATCCCGGGCTCGATTCCTGGCCAAGGCACAGAGGAGAAGCACCCATCTGCTTCTTCACCCCTCCCTCTCTCCTTCCTCTCTGTCTCTCTCTTCCCCTCTCACAGTGAGGCTCCATTGGAGCAGGGATGGCCTGGGTGTGTATCGTGAAAGGACTGCAGACTGATTTGAAATGCGGCCATCATTTTCAGAAATTCCATTGCTTGATGATGGAAACTGCTAATATGAGCTTGAATATTCTGGATAATGAATGCTCCATAAGGGATGGAGAAATATTGCAAGAAAAGCTGTTAGAACAAAAGAAATTAAGTAGTGTTGAGTCCCTTGGCAGAGATTGTTATGCTAGGGGGGAAAAATATTACCCCAGACTGAAAAGAATTTCTTGTAATAGACACTGACTTGTTTTAACTTTTAAAAATTGATTTTTTTCAAATTGAGGTAGATTTTAGTAAGGTTTATTTAGTCTATAAAGTAAAACAAATGAACAAAGGCAACATATCTACCTTTGGCTGTTCTCAGCAGGTATTCTTTATATTATTTTATAATTGTGAGCATTAATTCTAGCATGTCTTATTAAATGGAATTCATATTTGTTGTAATGAGTTCTTGTACACATGACTCTTGTTTTGGCCACACTCTTGCTTTTATGGTCTTGAGCTAGACATGGAAAATAGGTTTTATTTCTTGGGTCAGACCAACTGATTGGAGTGAGTTGACTGTGCTGGGTGTTGAGAAGTGAGGCTACTTCAAGGGTAAGGGAGGAGAAGGAGTAAATATGATTAATTCATGATGCCTGTTATAGATTTGGAGAATGGGGTGGTGGAGCTGGGTGCCATATTTTTACTCTTTTTAGAATTTTAACTCCTCAGCCAGAAATCCAGAAATTTCTCCAGTTGCTCTGTTGTTAATCTGACAATGTAATATTTGCTGAATTAAGTAGATACTAACTTTCCCATAGAATTATTGAGAGTATTGCCCAGGTATAGGGTTGTTCAAATTGCTTAGAGAAATGTTTCTCTGTCCAGTATCTTTGGAACTTAAATCTTAAGGACTGACTCCATAAGAATGTAACATGCAAACTGAAGAAACTTTTAATTTAAAAAGAGGAAATTAAATTCTTTCATGTATAAATATTAAAAAAATAGAGTAAACATCTCATGAATAAGATCTGAATCAGAAACACCAAGTGGTGGTGGGGCCGAAGCCATGGACAGACTGTCATCAGGACTGAATAACTGAATGCACGCTTGGCAGCTGCAAGTTTGGTTCCTCTGGGCTGATGGTGTTAAAATTTCTTCTTACAAGGTGGGGAAACAGAGCCAGGCCTAGGATTTGAAATCAGGGCCCTGCTGGGGCTTCTACTTCTTGTTAAATAAAGCTGGGGGAAAAATCTGCTGCTGATCAATGCCTTGGGCTGAACTTTTTAAGACCAAGCCTAGAAAGTGACCCAGTTCTAGACTCTTAACCAAAAACCAAAGCAAGATGCTCTCTAGATGGGTATCTGCCATATTACTAATTCCTATGTTGTAACTCTCACCATTCATACTCTTAATTTTGATCTGGGAGTAAAGTAATGATAAAATATCTGGGCAGGAAGGGAAGGGAGGAAAAGAAACAAAGAAAAACAACTTTAACAAAAATAAGCTTGCAAATAAAGTCCCAAAGAAAGAGATGAGATTGATAGCCAATTAATAATGGGAAGATGAAGAAGAGAATTCAACCCAGTTGAAATGAAAATAATAAAGTGGCTTTAGAAGCCAGCTTTCTTTCACTATGGCACAGTTCCTGGGTCCAGTGTAAAAAAATCAAACCAAAACTTCATTCTTTAGAAGTTTAGAAGTCCATAGACTTCTGACAATTATCTTTCAGAGTATTATACTCACATCTACGTAAGGAAGGAAGCAACTGCTTTTTTTATTTTTAAGTGGCAGGAGGGGAGATAGTGAGTCAGACTCCTGCATGTGCCCCAACCAGGATCCACCCAGCAAACCCATCTGGAGCTGATGTTTGAGTACCAAGCTATTTTTAGTGCCTGAGGCTGATACGGTCCTATGGAGCTATCCTCAGTGCCTGGGGCCACACTTAAACTAATTGAACCACTGCCTGTGGGAGGGGAAAAGGGAGAAATGAAGGAGAGGGAGAAGGGGAGAAGCAGATGTTCACTTCTGTGTGCCCTGACAGGGAATTGAACCCAGACATTCATACACCAGGCTGACTCTTTACTGAGCCACTGGCCAGGGCCACAACTGTTTTTTAATATGAGTATTGGTTTATTCAAGTATATGGATCAATTTAATTAAAGATGTCTTGTTAGTTATCCAAAAATAACACTTCAACTTCCTTTGTATAGTCTTTGAAACAAGAAAGAGTTTTTCATAGCAAAAAACTTAGAATTCATCTTCACAACTCTTTAAAGTATTTGGAATATCACACATGCATTAATGAAGAAGCCAACTCACAAAAGATTCAAACTTCTATTTGGGGGATATCTTATTCTAAGTTGACTGCTTTTTATAAATTTTATGACTCTTTACTTTGTTTGAAAATTTTCTTAACTTTCTTCTCAATTATTTTTTATTGGTTGTTGTTGTAATACAGGGAAACAGTGTATCATTATAACCCCTGGAAGAGCTGGGATGATGTATAGTTTGAAAGAGTAGAATAAATATGATCATACAATAATTCTATATTTGGAAATAAAATTTAATAACCATTATTTGGAAAATAAAGAGTCTCTATTGTTTGTATAATATCAGCTACAGAAAGGAATGCATGACAAAGTTTTTTGGGTGGTATGTGGCTAAAAAAGGCCGAGAAATACTCATGTAATTGGGACTGTGAGGGCTATGGAATAGAGTGTTAGGTATGAATTTCAGCTCCACAGAGTAATAGCTGAATGATTGGGCCAAAAATGTTTATTTATGAGCCTCAGTTTCCCCAGTGGCAAAATTGAGAGAGTACTGATTATTATTTTATAGTTTGACATGAGGATTTATCAAGTAATATATAGATATCCTAGAACAGTGTCTGGTCCATGGAAGGTATTCAGAAATAAACTTTCCATTTTAAAGAGAAATTTATTCAAATAACTGTACAGTTGCTTTGACTTGTCACATCTGGTTTGCAGCCCATCTGACACAGGCTGATTAAAATAAAGGTGATTTTAAAGAATGGAGTCATTGCAACACTTTTTTTTTTGACTTGAGAATTGGGAGAGGGAAGTGTTTCATTTTGCTTTGTTTGGATGGAGATGGCTTCTCTCCCTGCCAACTTCTCAGTGTGTGGAGAGGAAATGCCCAGTGTTGGGCCGGGTCCCCGTGGTGAGAGACCAGTAAAGAATAGCTCTCAGGGAGTGCCTCTCCTCTCCCAGCCTCTGGAGGGCATGTCTGCCTCCTCTCAGTGTGGGGACTGGAGGTCGGCTGGCCCATAATCCCCTGCTCTCATGATAGCTTTACCTCAGGCAGTACCAATGGATCACAAAGAACTGGCTTCACCAATGGACAGAGTCGGTGGTTCCCTCTGTGGAACTATTTGCTAGATGACTGACAGGCTTCCTTACTTGAATATAATATTATCAGAAACATTTCTTTTAGACCTTTACTTCTTTTCTGTTCAAAATGATGGGGTGGGAAGTGTAGATCGGATCGCTCCACCCCTGCTTCTGTCTTTCTCATGTGCCTGTGTATTGTGCAGGCTGGCAAACTGAGCTTTCTTTCTGAGACATCCTTGCAGTAGGGATTTAGGAATGATCTGGGTTCTGCCAATGGGGTGCACTTTAAAGAAAACAAATTCGGAAATCAGTTTGGAAGGGAGAATGGTGGTGTGGCTGGAGGCATCTGTTCTACTCATGAGGATCCAGCATGCATGACATTACTCCAGGGCTAGCTTTTTCTTTTTTAAATTTTTTTTATTTTAGTGAGAGGAGGGGAATCAGACAGACACCCAAATGTGTCCGGATTGGGATCCACCCAGCAAGCCCACTAGGGGTGATGCTCTGCCCATCTGGGGCCTTGTCACTTGCTCAGCAACTGAAGCAATTTTTTAGTGCTTGAGGTGAAAGCAGGAGCCATCCTTAGTGCTCAAGGCCTACTTGCTGGAGCTAATTGAGCCATGGCTGCAGGAGGGGAAGAGAGAGAGAGAAAGGGAAAGAGGGAAGGGTGGAGAAGCAGATGGTTGCAGACTGCCCATCGCCCAGGGCCAGCCATTCTAAAGAAACCTCCTGATCCCCAGATCATAGCTGGCACAGTGTGACCCAGAGCCAGCAGCTGGAGCAGCATCTTTCTAATCCCAGGTTCCTGACTGTGACAAAGGTAAAAGTTCCACTTTTACTAGTTTTGCAGTGGTGTTTTAGAAGTCAGGCCCAGACCAGACACCTGCTCTTTTAGGCCTACCAATAATTTTATAAGCATGCAAACACCTGTATTAAACTTCTTTATCCTAAACAGGCCATACAATTTATATTATTTGCAGCTCAATCCAGCAGTTGTATTTTTAAAACTTTTTAATTTAATTGAACTTAATTTTTAAAATTAAATTTTTCGGGGTGAAATTGGTTAATAAGATTATATAGCTCCCAAGTGTACATTTCTACGGTATGTGATCAGTATATTGAATTGTGTACCCACCACCCGAAGTCAGATCATCTTCTGTCACCATGTATTTGGCTCCCTTACCCACCACTACTCGCCCGTGCCCTTCCCTCTGGTAACCACCATACTCTTGTCCATGTCTGTGAGTTTCAGTTTCATATCCCACATCAGTGAAATCATATGGTTCTTAGTTTTTTCTGATAGACTTACTTCACTGAACATAATAGTCTCAAGGTCCATCCATGTTGTTGCAAATGGTATTATTTCATACTTTCTTATGGTTGAGTAGTAGTCCATAATATATATGCACCACATCTTTTTAAAAAAATTTAAATTAATTTATTCATTTTTTAGAGAGGAGAGAGTGAGAGAAAGAGAGAGAGAGAAAGGTGGGAGGAGCAGGAAGCATCAACTCCCATATGTGCCTTGACCAGACAAGTGCAGGGTTTTTTTTAACTGGTGACCTCAGTGTTCCAGGTCAACGCTTTATCCACTGCACTACCACAGGGCAGGCTGTACCGCATCTTTATTCAATCATCTACCAAAGAATGCTTTGGTTGTTTCCATGTTTTGGCCACTGTGAGAAATGTTGCATAGAACATAGGACTAAATATATCTTTGTAAATAAATACATATGTTCATTTTTGGGGAGGTAAATGCCCAGAAGAGGGATTTTTGGGTTACATGGTAACAATATTCTTAATTTTTTTTAATTTTATTTTTTTAATGGGGCGACATCAATAAATCAGGATACATATATTCAAAGATAACAAGTCCAGGTTATCTTGTCTTTCAATTATGTTGCATACACATCACCCAAAGTCAGATTGTCCTCTGTCACCTTCTATCTAGTTTTCTTTGTGCCCCTCCCCCTCCCCCTTTCCCTCTCCCTTTCCCCCCTCCCCCCGTAACCACCACACTCTTATCAATGTCTCTTAGTTTCACTTTTATGTCCCACCTACGTATGGAATAATGCAGTTCCTGTATTTTTCTGATTTACTTATTTCACTTCGTATAATGTTATCAAGATCCCACCATTTTGCTATAAATGATCCGATGTCATCATTTCTTATGGCTGAGTAGTATTCCATAGTGTATATGTGCCACATCTTCTTTATCCAGTCATCTATTGATGGGCTTTTTGGTTGTTTCCATGTCCTGGCCACTGTGAACAATGCTGCAATGAACATGGGGCTGCATGTGTCTTTACGTATCAATGTTTCTGAGTTTTTGGGGTATATACCCAGTAGAGGGATTGCTGGGTCATAAGGTAGTTCTATTTTCAGTTTTTTGAGGAACCACCATACTTTCTTCCATAATGGTTGTACTACTTTACATTCCCACCAACAGTGTATGAGGGTTCCTTTTTCTCCACAGCCTCTCCAACATTTGCTATTACCTGTCTTGTTAATAATAGCTCATCTAACAGGTGTGAGGTGGTATCTCATTGCAGTTTTGATTTGCATTTCTCTAATAACTAAAGAAGATGAGCATCTTTTCATATATCTGTTGGCCATTTGTACTTCCTCCTGGGAGAAGTGTCTGTTCATGTCCTCTTCCCATTTTTTTATTGGATTGTTTGTTTGTTTGTTGTTGAGTTTTATGAGTTCTTTGTATATTTTGGATATTAGGCCCTTATCTGAGCTGTTGTTTGAAAATATCATTTCCCATTTAGTTGGCTTTCTGTTTATTTTGTTATCAGTTTCTCTTGCTGAGCAAAAACTTCTTAGTCTGATGTAGTCCCATTCATTAATTTTTGCCTTCACTTCTCTTGCCATTGGAGTCAAATTCATAAAATGCTCTTTAAAACCCAGGTCCATGAGTTGAGTACCTATGTCTTCTTCTATGTACTTAATTGATTCAGGTCTTATGTTTAGATCTTTGATCCATTTTGAGTTAATTTTAGTACAGGGGGACAGACGCTAGTCCAGTTTTATTCTTTTGCATGTGGCTTTCCAGTTTTCCCAGCACCATTTATTGAAGAGGCTTTCTTTTCTCCATTGTATGTTCTTGTCCCCTTTGTCAAAAATTATTTGAGTATATATATATGTGGTTTTATTTCTGGAATTTCTATTCTGTTCCATTGGTCTGAGTGTCTACTTTTCTGCCAATACCATGCTGTTTTGATTGTCGTGGCTCTATAATATAGTTTGAAGTCAGGTATTGTAATGCCCCCAGCTTCATTCTTTTTCTTTAGGATTGCTTTGGCTATTCAGGGTTTTTTATAGTTCCATATAAATCTGATGATTTTTTGCTCTATTTCTTTAAAAAATGTCATTGGAATTTTGATGGGAATTGCATTAAATTTGTATATTGCTTTGGGTAATATAGCCATCTTGATTATATTTATTCTTCCTAACCAAGAACAAGGAATATTCTTCCATCTCATTATATCTTTTTCGATTTCTCTTAACAATGGTTTATAGTTTTCATTGTATAAGTCCTTTACATTCTTTGTTATGTTTATTCCTAAGTATTTTATTTTTTTTTGTTGCAATTGTTAAGAGGATTATTCTTTGAGTTCGTTCTCAGTTGTTTCATTGTTGGCATATAGAAAGGCTATTGACTTCTGTATGTTAATTTTGTATCCTGCGACCTTACTGTATTGGCTTATTGTTTCTAGTAGTCTTTTTGTGGATTCTTTGGGGTTTTCGATGTATAGGATCATATCATCTGCAAAAAGTGATACCTTTACTTCTTCTTTTCCGATATGGATGCCTTTTATTTCTTTGTCCTGTCTGATTGCTCTGTCTAGAACCTCTAGTACCACATTAAATAAGAGTGGAGAGAGTGGACAACCCTGTCTTGTTCCTGATTTAAGGGGGAAAGCCTTCAGTTTAGTGCCATTTAATATGATGTTAGCTGATGGTTTATCATATATGGCCTTTATCATGTTGAGATATTTTCCTTCTATACCCATTTTGTTGAGAGTCTTAAACATAAAATTGTGTTGTATTTTATCGAAAGCCTTTTCTGCGTCTATTGATAAGATCATGTGGTTTTTGTTCTTTGTTGTGTTGATATGGTGTATTACGTTAACCGTTTTACGTATGTTGAACCATCCTTGAGATTCTGGGATGAATCCCACTTGATCATGATGTAATATTTTTTTAATATGTAGTTGTATTCGATTTGCTAGTATTTTGTTTAGTATTTTAGCATCTGTATTCATTAGAGATATTGGTTTGTAGATTTCTTTTTTTGTGCCATCCTTGCCTGGTTTTCGTATGAGTGTTATGTTGGTCTCATAAAATGTGTTTGGAAATGTTGCTTCTTCTTCAATTTTTAGGAAGACTTTGAGTAGAATAGGAACCAAGTCTTCTTTGAATGTTTAATAAAATTCGCTGGTATAGCCGTCAGGGCCTGGACTTTTATTTTGAGGGAGGTTTTTAATGTTTTTTTTCTATTTCTACTCTACTAATAGGTCTGTTTAGGCTATCTGCTTCTTCTTGACTCAGTCTAGGAAGGTTGTATTGTTCTAGGAATTTATCCATTTCTTCTAGGTTGTTGAATTTAGTGACATAAAGTTTTTCATAGTATTCTACAATAATTCTTTGTATATCTATGGTGTTTGTGGTGATTTCTCCTCTTTCATTTTGGATTTTGTTTATATGAGTTCTTTCTCTTTTTTCCTTGGTAAGTCTTGCCATGGTTTGTCAATTTTGCTGATCTTTTCAAAGAACCAGCTCTTTGTTCTATTAATTTTTTCTATAGTTTTACTGTTCTCTATTTCATTTATTTCTGCTCTGATTTTTATTATCTCCTTTCTTCGGCTGGTTTTGGGTTTTCTTTGTTATTCTTTTTCTAGTTCCTTAAGGTGTGAAGTTAAGTGGTTCACTTGCGCTCTCTCTTGTTTGTTCGTATATGCCTGACATGATATGAACTTCCCTCTTTTCACTGCTTTTGCTGCATCCCATAGATTCTGATATGTTGTATTGTCATTTTCATTAGTCTGTATATATCTTTTGATCTCTGCACTTATTTCTTCTTTGACCCATTCATTTTTTAAAAGTATGTTGTTTATTTTTCACATTTTTGTGGGATGTTTTTCCTCTTTTTTGCAGTTGAATTATATTTTCAAGGCTTTATGATCAGAAAATATGCTTGGTACAACTTCAATTTTTATGAATTTGCTGATGTTGTTTTTGTGGCCCAACATATGATCAATTCTTGAGGATGATCCATGTACACTGGAGAAAAATGTATACTCATTCACTTTGGGATAAAGTGTCCTGTAGATGTCTATCATATCCAGGTGCTCTAGTGTTTTGTTTAAGGCCACTATGTCTTTGTTGATTCTCTGTTTGGATGACCAATCTAGAGCCATCAGCGGTGTATTGAGGTCTCCAAGTATGATTGTATTTTTGTCAGTTTTTGTTTTAAGGTCAATAAGTAGCTGTCTTATATATTTTGGTGCTCCTTGCTTTGGTGCATATATATTAAGAATTGTTATGTCTTCTTGATTCAGTGTCCCCTTAGCCATTATGAAATGGACATTTTTGTCTCTGAGTACTTTTGTTGTCTTGTAGTCAGCATTATCAGATATGAGTATTGCTACGTGTGCTTTTTTTTGGATGTTATTAGGTTGGAGTATTGTTTTTCAGCCTTTCACTTTGAATTTATTTTTATCCTTGTTACTTAGATGAGTTTCCTGTAGGCAGCATACAGTTAGATTTTCTTTTTTAATCCATTCTGCTACTCTGTGTCTTTTTATTGGTGAGTTTAGTCCATTTACAATTAGTGTAATTATTGACACTTGTGAGTTCCCTATTGCCATTTTATAGATTGCTTTCTGTTAGTTTTGTGTCTTGTTTATCCTTCTCTTTCGTTTTGCTATCTTTTGTTTTTATTTGGTTGTATTCCATACATCTTTCCTCTGTTGCTATCTTTTTTTTTATCTCATGTGCTTCTGTGGTGGTTTTTTCAATGGTGGCTACCTTTAAGTAATGAGAAGGGTTTCTACCCTGTTCACTGTGGTGCATTATTTTGTGAGTACTTTTGCACTCCATTGTCCTTTGCTACCGTTAATCTCCATCCTCTCCCCCCTTTCTTTTGGTTGTAGTCATAGTTTAAATTTGGTTTTATTGTGTTCTTCTTGGAGCTTTTATTTGTGGCTTTCTTGATTTTTTGTTCTTTGTATCTGATTGGAGAACCCCCTTTAGTAATTCCTGGAGTGGGGGTTTTCTGATGATAAATTCCCTCAACTTTTCTGTATCTGTGAATGTTTTTATTTCTCCTTCATATTTGAAGGATAGCTTTGATGGGTATAGTATTCGTGGCTGAAAGTTCCTCTCTTTCAGGACTTTAAATATTGGGGTCCTCTCTCTTCTAGCTTGTAAAGTTTCTGCTGAGAAATCTGATGATAATCTAATGGGCCTTCCTTTATATGTTGTATTCTTCTTTTCCCTGGCTGCCTTGAGTTTTTTTCTTTGCCATTGGTTTGTGCCAATTTCATTATGAAGTGCCTTGGAGTAGGTTTGTTGGGGTTAAGAAAATTCAGAGTTCTGTTTGCTTCATGAATTTGAGGCTTTAGTTCTTTCCACAGGCTTAGGAAGTTCTCATCTATTATTCGTTTGAGTATGTTCTCCATTCCATTTTCTCTCTCTTCTCCCTCTGATATACCTATGATTCTTATGTTATTCTTTCTGGTGGAGTCATATAATTCTTGTAGGGCTCTTATTTTTTTTAATTTTTGAGTCTCTTTCTTCTTCTCTCTGTTGTGCCTCAAGTTGCTTGTCTTCTATTTCACTAATCCTCTCTTCTATCTGGCCTGTTCTATTAGCTAAGCTTGTTACCTCATTTTTTAGCTATGAATTGAGTTTTTCATCTGTGTTTGATTTGTTTTTATAGTTTCAATTTCCTTGGACATTTATTCTTTTTGTTCATTGAGTTGTTTTCTGAGCTCCCTAAATTGCCTTTCTGTGTTTTCTTTTATATCTCTGAATATTTTTAGGATTTCTATCTTGAATTCTCTTTCATTTAGCTCCAAGGTTTCCAATATATTAAACTTTTTCTTTATAGATTTTTCCTCATTTCTCTGTGTTACCTCTGTTTCTTTTGTATCCATAATATTCGATTTTCTCTTCCTTAATGGCATCTGAGGGTGGTTTTGTTGATAGTATTAATGAGATTTTATGAAGAAAAAAATTAAAAAAATAAAAAATTAAAAAAGTTGCTTTTTTAAAATTAATAATGAAAGAAAGAAAAATAAAATAATATTAATTTTTTTAAAAAAAAATTTAAAAAAGGAAGTTATTTCCCCCCTCCTTTTTTTCTCTCCTCTTCTCTCCCCTCTTTCTTGAGAAAATTTTGTGGTGTACTGTGAATTATATTGTATTTAATAGAACAAACAATGCCTGTAATGGAGCGCCTGAATTGGGGAAAAGTAATAAAGGAGCAAAAAAAGAAATATATTTTAAAAAGTGGGTATGGACCCACAAAAAGCAAATAATGAAAAAATTTTGATCAAGAATAAAATGATTTGTGTTTAGGTGTTGGTTGATTAAGAGTTATGATGAGAGGATTAAGAGGGAAACAGGAAAATGGGGGGACAAATTAAAAAATTACTATTGTATTTAGTGGAACAAAACCTTGATAAAATGGAGATTCAGGAATGGGAGCACTGCTAGTGAGTTAAAAAGATGAAGTAAGAAAACCCTAAAATGCCACAAACATAATTTTGAGTCCCAGATAATTTGTTTGTTATTGAGGTTTGAATGAGAGGAGACGTAAAGGAGAAAGGAGGAAACTAATATAAAGGGAGAAAAGAGAGAGAGGAAGAGAAAAAAGAGGGAACCACTAAAAGAAAAAAGAAAAAAGAGATGAGAGAGAGAGAGAGTTAACGGTTTTGGAGTGCAACCCTCATAGAGAGAAAGGAAGAGGATAGAAAAGATAATGGGAGATGTAACATTTATGGGTAGTGTAGTTCTAAGAGAGAAGAGAGTAAGACCGGTAGAGAGTTAAATGACCAAGTTGGAGGAGGAAAAAAAATCAAGGATGAAGATAAGAGAAACAAACAAACAAATATAATAAAATGGATAGGTTATAAAATCTGTGGATTATTCTTGATTTTGAGAGGTTATCTTCTTGCTTTTTCTTATCTCTCTCTCTTCCTGGTTGGTGACTCTGTACTCCAGGTTCTGTCCCTTTGGCACACTCAGGTAGAGGTTTGCAGTTGATAAGTCTCTATGGCAATGTCATGTATTATGCTTTAGTCACGTTGGCAGTCAAGCCTCATTAGAATTTATAGGCTAAGGCAGTGAGAGAGTTCGTGTTCCTGGAGCCACTCTCCTAGTCTTTCCTTCCTCAATTAGTAGTCTGAAAATCCAGCTATGGGGTTGCTGCTGCCTCTGCCTGGATAGTGAGAGGCTCAAATATCTGGCCACTCTCCACTCTATTCCCACTCAACACAGGGCTCTGGGTAAGGTTCAGTCAGTCAGAGCTGCTAGCATAATCAGCTGGGGCTTCCACCCACTCAAAGACCTCTGGCTCTGCCACTCTGTCCATTAACATGGGCAGGCACCCACTCCTGGGGCACTTGGAGGAAACTCTCACTCACTATCTGTGCACGCAGACCAGGATGTCAAGCCAGAAATCTCACCCTGTGAGTGAAACCCTTCGCCCGCACTGAAAAGTTCCAGCATTGGAATTGGCTCTCGCTTCGTCCCCATGTGCGGCTTTTCAAGGCGATGGGGCAGCCTGAGATTCTGCTTTTGGCCCACACAAAGGCCCCTGTCTCTTCCCCTCTGTGAGATAACACAGGCAGGCACTGCCGAGGCACTTGGAGGAATCTCTCGCTCAGTATCTGCACGCGCAGTCCAGGATATCAGACCAGCCGCCTCACACTCTGAATGAAACCCCCTCCCATACGGGAAAGATTCAGTGTTGGAAATAGTTCTCGCTCCCTCCATGTGCGCAGCTCCCCCAGGGCACTGGGGTGGTCTGAGATTCCACTTTCGGCCCACACAAAGGCCTCTGACTCTGCCTCTCTGTGGTACAACACGGGTACACACTCCGGGGCTTTGGAAGGAATTTCTCGCCCACTATCTGTGCGTGCCGACCAGGAGATTGGGTAAAATGGCTGCCCTGCTTGTCTTTCTTTGTCTGGGTTTGGCACCAGTGTTAGCTGTATTGCCCGGGTTGTCACAGAAACAGTTTTTCCTCGGCTTGTGTCTTCGTGCCACAGCCTGGTTCGGCCGTTTGTGCCACAGCCTGGATTTATTCACCCCATTTGCCCACCTTAGTTTCTATATTCTCAATTTCCAGTGAAAGCCACCCTGTTTAGGTTAGTGAGGTAGGTGGAGCATATCTTACTTCCTATGTCTTTCGGGGTTTGGTGATATATTTAGCCAATTTTTTGCTAAATCATACCTTCGGGTGTATTGCAAAACATCTGGAGGCTCCATGGATAGGTTTTTCTGTTTCTGGTTGAAGATCTTGTTGAGTTTTGGGGGAGATTTATCGGTATCACTTCCTACCCCGCCATTACTCTCTATTCTTAATTTTTTGAGGAACCTCTATATAAAAGCTGTACCACTTTACATTCTCACCAACAGTGAATAAGGTAACTTTTTCTCCACAGCCTCTCCAACACTTTTATTACCTGTCTTGTTGATATCTCATTGTAGTTTTGCATTCTCTAATACCTAGTGAAGTTAAGCATTTTTAAATGTGTCTGTTGCCAATTCGTATGTCTTCTTGGGAGAAGTGTCTGTTCAGGTTCTCTGCCAATTTTTAAATTGTATTGTTTGTTGTTTGGTGTTGAGTTGTTGTTTGGTATGAGTTCTTTTTATATTTTGGATATCAACCTGTTGTCAGAGTTGTTTGCAAATATCTTCTCCCATTCAGTTGGTTGCCTTTTTGTTGTTGGTGATGGTAATTTCTTTTGCTATAATCTTTTTAGTTTGATATATTCCCATTCATTGATTTTCGCCTTTACTTCCCTTGCCTTTGGGGTCAAATTCATAAAATCTTCTTTAAGACCAAGGTTATATATAGAGAGACAAACAGCCCAACGGAACAGAATTGAGAGCCCAGAAATAAAAACACACACATATATATAGGCAAATAATTTTTGATAAAGGAGCCAAAACCATACAATGCCTCTTCAATAAATAGTGCTAGGAAAATTGGAAACCCACATTCAAGGGATAAAACTAGAATATAATTTGTCCTCAAGTACAAAAATTAATTCAGCAGTTGCATTTCAAAATCTTTAAATCTTTTGGCTCTCTGGATTTCATTCTTCCCAACTGCTGTGAACTGTGGTGGAAACGGCAAGAATTTTTATGGGGTGAAACGAGAGAAGCTGGGTGACATAGTGAAAACAGCAAGAGCTTTGGAGCCAGAATGCCTGGTTTTCACACTCAATCTGCCATTTACTAGTTATAGGTCCTTAAGTAAATTTCTTCTCTCTGTGATTTAGTTTCTTCTTATGAAATAGGAACAATACTCATCACCTTTCATGGATGCTATGAGAAATAATGTAGAGACATAAGAAAAGCATCTTCTGTATAGCAGGCTCTCAATAAATGTTAGATATAGATTTAAGTAACTACACATGTGTGCATATATAAGGTGGATATATGACAGACTGCCAGAATGAGTGTGTGTGTGTGTGTGTGTGTGTGTGTGTGTGTGTGTGTAGGGTAGAGTGGGAGTGGTAACAGGGGACATGGATACCTAGAGAAGGCTTCAGGAAAGGAACAGACCATTTTGAAGGGGCTGATGATAAGTCCAACTTTATTGCCTTACAGACATTGTCACAATTTTCTTGCCCACAGATATGCCTTCAAATACCTTAGAAAAATTAATTAGCATTTGAATAGTTTTGAGTATAAACCCTATTCAAATAATGGTTTTAATCCTTACTTGTTCTGTAACAACAGGTGAGTTACTGAACTTTCCTTTGTTGTAGTTTATTCATACATAAAATGGGGATAAAAATAAGAAAGATCTCTTGGAATTTTTGATCTTTAAGTGAGTTAATACGTGTAAATTATTTAGAATGGTGCTTGGCATATAGTAAGTGCTGAATAGCACTTTGTTGAATGTTCTTGATTAATTATAGTATACTGTCATGGAGTCAGTGTGTATGTGCTTGTGCAGATATATGACTTTGTCTACATGTTTGTATATATGTGTTTGTGGTACATATATGTGTATGCTTATGCAGGCTTATTGTAAGTATGTGTTTGAACATGTGTGTATGTGTGGATGCATATATATTTTAGGTATGTGCATGCATATATACTAGGTATACATGTATTGTGCATGCTATGTATTATGCAAGTGCTTGTGTGTATATATGCATTAGTGTTTATGAATGGGTATATTTGTTGTATATATTCAATACTTGTGTATATGTGTTTGGTATGTGTGTATATGTTGAATATGTACATATATATTCATATATGCATGTAAGAGTTGCTGTGTCGTTATCTAGGATGTACTGTATATAACCCATAGAATGCCATTTCAATTATAATCTGTTTGAATATACAACCCTATGAGGTGGCCCTGTGTGACCTGTAGAAGTAGGAGACAGAGTGAAGGCACCACAAGAGGGCGACATTTTTGTTTTTCATGTTGAAATACAAGCATGCTAGGTTTTTTTCCCTTCCTCACTCAACTGGAAAGAAAGAAAGCAAAAATAAGATAAAACTACTTTGTGCAATATACATTTGCCTAAACTATTTTATGCCTGGTTTGCTTTAATGAGTTGCACATTTACTGTTTGTCACTGTTTGAGTCCAGCACAGCTGCTTTGGCAATCTGAGGACATTCCCTCTTTGGAAAGTGCACACCGGTAGTGACGTCACGGAAATGGCGCCGTGAGCAGCACGTCCGACAGCTCTCCCCTAAATCACAACAAATTTATCAACTAGAAACAGAAAAATTTATCCTTGGAGCATTCCGAAGTTCCACACAAACTGATAGCGAAAGGACTGTTATCACTTGAATCTGAGAGACGAGGGTGTGGAGGAAGCTACCACAGGGACATTCATTCAAGCCGCGAGGTTGTGCGCCTGTGGTGAGTCAACCCACACTCGGGAACCGTGAGCTGTCGCGAGCCGCCACTGCGAGCCGCCGCTGCGAGCCGCCGCCGCGAGCCACCGCGAGCAGCCGCGGGCGCGCGCCCGGTACAGTTGCAGAGCAAGCAACGCTAACGTTCCCAGCGGCCTGCACACTGCGAGTGAGAGTCGCCAGCCACTGGTGCCCGGAGCTCCCCATTAGCGTGCGTGCCCTGGGCATTCCATGTGCCCAGAGCGCCCTACTGGCAGGCACACTCAGGGTGCCCCATTATCCTGCACCTGGTGCGATCCAGCCGCCAGCGGCAGGGCGAGCGGGAGAGGCACCAGGGTGGTCTTCCCTACTTGGGAGATTCTCTCCGTGGGCGGGGCACCTCACCCAGCCATTCAAGCTAACAATCAAGCATTGGGGGAGGGGCACGCGCAGGCAGCCTAAAATACCTTCGGGAGCACAGCTGCGACCCAATCACTGAAATTAGCTTAACCCATGAAATCTGTGCACCCTCGGTTCTAATTGATAAGATCTCTCTCAGTTTAGTGACCCAAGATAAGAGGCGTGATATTTTTTAGTGCCTCTCCCTAAAGGGGCAGGGGCAACTTCTGATTGATAGAGCCTCCATATTCAGGGATAAATGCTAACAAGAGGGACTTGGCAGATAATAAGATCTATACTACACTAGTCGCAAGCAGAGACTAGTGCCTCTTCTTCCCAGCAAAAACAGGCTACAAAGTGTGGAAAGCCTGGGTTGAGAGGTCCAACTGAATGATAGGCGCTGAACAGTCACGTTGACAACAATTGACTCCCACCCCCGCCTGATTACACTGGAGGCCCTGACTACCAGAGCCTTTCCGAAAGCCTTGAACTGAGTGGGGTAGAGTGGGGATTTCCCAGCTCTTTGAACCTCTTGCTCCCCAGGCAGAAGCAGTTGCAGCCTTATAGCTGGATCACCAGGCTGCTAATTCAGAAAGGGGGGACTAGGAGAGAGAATCCAGGAAAGCAAATTTTCTCATCGTTGGAACCTGCAAACTCCAACAGGCCTTGACTACCAGCAAGACTAAAGCCAATTATAGGACATTGCCATAGAATCCCATCAACTGCAAATCCCTGCCTGGGTGTGACACAGGGGCAGAGCCTGGGGTACAGAGTCACCGACCAGAAAGAGGGAGAGAAAAGAAAAAGGAAGAAGTTAACCTCAAAATCAAGAAAAATCCACAGACTTTACAACTTGTTCCACTAATTTTTTTTTGTTGTTGTTTGTTTCTTCTATCTTATTGCCTTTATTTCCTCCACCTCGGTCCTTCTATTCTCTGCCCATCTTATGCTTCCCTTTTCTTGAACTACACTACCCATGAGTGTTACATTTTATTTCTCTTCTTCATCCTCACCCTCATTTAAGGTTATACTCCAAAACACTTAACTCTCACTCTCTCCTCTTTTGTTTTTTTTTTTTTTCTTTATTTTGTTTTTTTTTCTTTTCCTTTTTTATTTCTTCCTTCGTTTTTCTCTTTTTCTTATTTTTTCCTTTCTATTCGTTTTTTCTTCTCTCATTTTACTTTCCTCCCATTTAATCCTCAATCACGAACAAATTAGTTAATTTGGGACTCAAGGATTTTTTTGGCTTTATTTTTCTTATTTGCTTTTGTTTTTATTTTTTTTTGTTTATTTTTGTGGCATTTTGGGTCCTCCCAACCCAAGGTCTCCATTGTATTTAGTCTTCACTCCACTTAATACAACAGATTTTTACTTATTATTTTATTTTTCTCTTCTTTATTATTCTTTTTTGGTCCTTTTTTCTGGTTCCCTCTTACCCCTCTCATTATATCTCTTAGTTGACCATCACTTACAAGCAAATCATCTTATGCTTCTCTAAAATTTCTTCCCTTTTTTTTTTTGCATTTAGTAGGTCCCTACTCTCTTTTTTTTTGCCCCTTGAACTCTTCACCCCAAATCAGGCCCTCCATTATACGTATGATATTTCCCTGAGGAGGGGAGAGGCGGGAAAGAGAAGAAAGAAAAAAGGGGGAAATAATAAAATATTCCTGGTTTTTTTTGTGGGGTGTTTTACCTTTTTTATTTTTTTTCCTTTTTTTTCTTTTTTTTTTTTACTTTTTACTCTTTATTAATTCTAATTAGTGCTATCAACAAGACCACCCTCAGATGCCGATAAGAAAGAGGAAATCGAATATTATGGATACAAAAGAAAGAGAGGTAACACAAATAGATGTGGAAAAATCTATGGAGAAAAGACTTAAGATATTGGAAGCCTTGGAGCTAAATGACAGAGAATTTAAAATAGAAATCTTAAAAATACTCAGAGATATACAAGAAAACACAGAAAGGCAATATAGGGAGATCAGAAAACAACTCAATGAACACAAAGAATATATTACCAAGGAAATTGAAACTATAAAAACAAATCAAACAGAAATGAAAAACTCAATTCACGAGCTGAAAAACGAGGTAACAAGCTTAGCTAACAGAACAGCCCAGATAGAAGATAGGATTAGTGAAATAGAAGACAAACAACTTGAGGCACAACAGAGAGAAGAGAAAGAGACTCAAAAATAATAAAAAATGAGAAAGCCCTACAGGAATTGTCTGACTCCATCAGAAAGAATAACATAAGAATAATAGGTATATCAGAGGGAGAAGAGAAAGAAAATGGAATGGAGAATATACTCAAACAAATAATAGACGAGAACTTCCCAAGCCTGTGGAAGGAACTAAAGCCTCAAATTCAAGAAGCAAAGAGAACACCAAGTTTTCTTAACCCCAACAAACCCACTCCAAGGCACATCATAATAATGATGACACAAACCAATGACAAAGAAAAAATTCTCAAGGCAGCCAGGAAAAAGAAGAGTACAACATATAAAGGAAGGCCTATTAGATTATCATCAGATTTCTCAGCAGAAACTCTACAAGCTAGAAGAGAGTGGACCGCAATATTTAAAGCCCTGAAAGAGAGGAACTTTCAGCCAAGAATACTATACCCATCAAAGCTATCCTTCAAGTATGAAGGAGATATAAAAACATTCACAAATACAGAAAAGATGAGAGAATTTATCAACAGAAAGCCCCCACTCCAGGAAATATTAAATGGCGTTTTCAAACCAGATTCAAAGAACAAAAGAAAACAACACCACAAGTAACAGCTCCACCAAGAACAAAATAAAACGAAACTTAAACTGTGACAACAAAGGAAAAAAAGGGGGGAGAGGATGGAGATTAACAGTAGCAAAGGATGATGAAGTGCAGAAATACTCATAAGATAGGGCACTACAATGAATATGGTAGGTACCCTTTTCATTACTTAATGGTAACCACCCTTGAAAAAACCACCACAAAAACACTTGACTTAAAAAAGGTAGCAACATATGTATCCTGATTTATTGATGTCACCCCATTAAAAAAATAAAATTATAAAAAATAAAAAAATAAAAAATAAAAAATAAAAAAAAAGGTAGCAACAGAGGAAAGAAGTATGGAACACAAACAAACAAAAACAAATGATAGAAAAACAAAAGAGAAAAATAAAACTAGATACAAAACTAACAGAAAGCAATTTATAAAATGGCAGTAGGGAACCCACAACTGTCAATAATTACACTAAATGTAAATAAATTAAACTTACCAATAAAAAGACACAGAGTAGCAGAATGGATTAAAAAAGAAAATCCAACTATATGCTGCCTACAAGAAATGCATCTAAGCAACAAGGATAAAAACAAATTCAAAGTGAAAGGCTGGAAAACAATACTCCAAGCAAACAACACCCAAAAAAAAGCAGGTGTAGCAATACTCATATCTAATAATGCTGACTACAAGACAGAAAAAGTACTCAGACAAAAATGGTCATTTCATAATGATTAAGGGGAAGTTGAATCAAGAAGACATAACAATCCTTAATATATATGCACCAAACCAAGGAGCACCAAAATATATAAGACAGCTACTTATTGACCTTAAAACAAAAACTAACAAAAATACAATCATACTTGGAGACCTCAATGCACCACTGACGGCTCTAGATCGGTCATCCAAACAGAGAATCAATAAAGATATAGTGGCCTTAAACAAAATACACTAGCTGATTATGTTTTGCTGGCATTTTTTTTTAAATTATTTTTTAAAATTCTTAATTTCTGTTGTCTTGCTTATTTATTTATTTTTGGACTAACAAAAGTATTTAGTATATACAGGAGTCATGGTTAGTGGTAGAATTGAGGGATTGAATCCTATCACTGAGGCTTCTAGTTACCTCCTAAGAAGTAGACATGGTGAAGTGACTTGTTCTGTGTAACTTGACTAAATCCCAGAGGCTCACGTGGCTCAGTGTTGCATTATGTCAATACTGCATCAAGGCAAGAGCAGTCTAACTTCAGAAGACTTGAAGAATAATCTTTGCTTACTTTTTTTTCTTTTTTTAAGATTTCATTTATTCACTTTAGGGAAGAGAGAGAGAGAGAAAGGGAGGAGGGGCAGGAAACATGAACTCCCATAAGTGCTTTGACCAGGGAAACCAGGGCTTTAAACCAGTGACCTCAGAACTCCAGGTTGACGCTCCATCCACTGTGCCACCACAGGTCAGGCTCTTTGCCTACTTTTTAAGTCATAATTTTCTTGGGAAAGGTAGTTTAAGTATTTTATGCAGCAGTCAGTCTTCCATCATGGTTTTCAGTTCATGGCAGCTGGTGAAAATTGCTTCCCTCTTTTCTTGGTAATCGTTGCTGCATGGTCCCCAGTCCTTTTGTCTGGCTTCTCCTCCACTGTGACCTCACACCCCTGTCCTTATTACGCTTCTAGAAAGAGCTCCCCTGGAAAGTCAAAAGAGTGTATCTTTACCAGTTCTCCCATACCATGGTGCATATCTATCCCCCCAACCCTGTCCCCAGGCTGTCTGCCCAGGTGATTAGAAGTAGCTCTGCCTGCACCTCTCCCCCAAAATGCACGTTTACATTTGGGACTGGAAACCACCTGTGGGAAGGGAAGTAGGTAGGGCCCTTGTTTCTCCTGTACCCACTTGTTGACACAGCAGTTAAAGATTGTTTTGGGGGAATAGTGGGGAGTCCAAGAAGAACTGTACTAGAAGCCTGGACTCGTGGAAGGTGGTGCAGCATATAGAGGTCAAGAGCAAAGGTTCCAGAGTCAGTTGATTGAATTTGTCCTCCATTTATCAGCTGTGTGACCTTTGCAAAGATTCACCTCTTTAAGTACCAGATTTCTCTTTGGAACAGGTCTAATAAGAGGATGTCTCTTGTAGGGGCACCTCAGCTCTCACAGAGCAGAGGGTCCTGTCTTCTAACTTGCTTGCTCCAGAGTCTTCGCAGAGCCTTGCTCTCTGGGAAATGCTTCAAGGGTTCCCTTCGTTGGGAGCTAGGGGCCTGGACAGCTAGATGTCACCTAGTTTGATGGGCTGCAAAGAGGCCAATCACCTAAGGAGTTTCCATACTTTCCTGCTTCACTGCTCAGGCCTGATGGGAGTGGGTTTTTTATTCCCGACCCCTAGAAATAACAGGTGGGCTGTAGTGTAAGTGGTCAGCCATTTGCCTTATTAGTAATTTTATAACATCTCCATGTTTATTCTATTTCTCCTTAGTGCTTATGTAGATTATTAAAAATTATATCACTGGTATCCTTGAAGAAGTGAAGAAGTAATGAATAAAGCATTGTTTTGCAGCCAGTTTAGGAGGATGACAATCTCAAGGAATAGAGAACACAGTGGTGGCAGTGGAGAGAAAAGGCAGCGTGCTGAGGTATTGGAACCTGCTTCAGAAAAAGAGGACTTTGAGATGCCAGACTGAGCATGAGAGGGAGAAGGACCCCAGAAGGCAAGTGTGACCAAGCTGTAGAACTTTCAGGGTGTAGAGCAATATGAATGCAGGGCCTTCTTTTTAAAAAGAATTTCATGATGGTGACAACAGCACATGAATCTGAGCTTGGGGCCCTTATAGCACAGGGTGTCCTGTGTGACTGCAGAAGTTGTGCAGCTATAGAGCTGGTCTGAAGGTGGCAAAGATGACTCTCCCTGTGTTCTCACTGTGGTGCTTAACAAACTCCATTTATGGTAGCAGGTTCTGTCTCTAAGCTCCATGAGGATGGCACAAGCAGAGATGTGCTGGAAAAAAAGCTACTGGTGTGGAGGGAGGAAGGGAGTCATATGTCAGTTACATGACCTTGCCACCATCCCACTCCTTGAGCTCTGGCAGTAGTGAGGTGAGAGTAGAAGTGGTGGTCCTCTGACGTAGAGTAAGCCTTGTTTGATCTCCCATGACTTGAGTATACCTTCAGTTTCAGCAAATGCTTTTTTTTAAGCAAGAGAGAGACAGAGGTACAGGCAGGGACAGACAGACAGTAAGGGAGAGAAATGAGAAGCATCAACTCATGGTTGCGGCACCTTAGTTGTTCATTGATTGCTTTCTCATATGTGGCTTGACCAGGGGGGCTACAGCAGACTGAGTGACCCCTTACTCAAGCTAACAACCTTATACTCAAGCCAGTGACCTTTTGGGTTCAAGCCAGTGACCATGGAGTCATGTCTATGATCGTGTGCTCAACCCGGCAAACTTGGAGTTTTGAACCTGAGTCCTCAGCATTCCAGGTGGATATTCTATTCACTGCCTCACCACCTGGTCAGGCCCAGCAAATGTTTTAATCAGAAGTTCTGTAAAAGGATACTGACTTCTAAGGCTGAAGTGAAGATATAAAATCCAGAGAAAACAAAAATGCATCTTTGTTTTTTTGAAAGCAGAAAGGTAAAATTCATGTGGGAGAAAGGAAGACAGGGTTGATAGTCAGGATGTGATTCTCAATGGAACATTTGTAAATATCATAAGAGCAGATGTCTTCCAGGGAGCAAGCTGTTGTTGAAGGATGGGGTGTTAGTGCTGTCTGGTTAACAAGATTTAATCTGATAAAGTTTATTTTCCTGATGATCACTGAAGAAAATGCTGTTGTTCTGGCTTCATTAACCCAGTAGGGTGCTGTCTGAAAGATAATTTACTTTTTTTTCTAGAGATTGTTTCATCTATGTTAGAAAAAAAAAGAATATTAGATATTTATATTCTTATAATCCCAATGTAGCTGGGTTTAACAAAGTGAATATCTAATGCAAGGATTCTTCAAGTTACTGGGAAAGAAGGTTTTCTGGGTTAAGTTATATCAACACATGAGTTTCCATTAAGTCTGATTTTGTTTTTTTTTTGTCTTGGACTTTTGCCTGTGAAGCCCTTAAATCTGCTGAGCGCAATGATGAACAAAAAGTATCTTGAATGCTGGCTATTAAGGGATCATACATCTTAGTTTTCTTCTCAGTCTACATTTGTTGGAATATGCAATTCACCTTGTTCTCTAACATTTCCTAAAATAAATCTGAAGAATGCAATTAATGTTATTTGAGTGCTCCACTGGTGACCCATCTGCCTACTTGAAGATGGTGATGGGAAATCAGATTTTAAAATATTGGTTAATGGAAACTTTTTCATACTAAGAAAGCACACACTCAGAATGTCTCATGGGAGGCATTGCAGCAGAGCACCCAAGGAGGCTGTGAGGCTCAGCCTTCCCACCCAGGATGGCTCCAGCCTGCTGGTCTCCTCGCTGCCTCTGCTCCTGGGTTGCCTGGAACAAGAACTGGTCCATTTCCCTGCAGGGACTGAGTGCCTCAGTGCTTCCTCTGCAGACCAGGCTGCTGCCATCAGCTGGGATGATGAGGTGCAGAGCCTTCCACTGCAGATTCCAACCATCCTTTCTAAATGACTTCAGTGACTCTTCTCAAAATAAAGCAGAGGGACCCGACCAAAGGTCAACATTTATGAAAAGCACGGGGCAGCAGCTAAGTGTAGAAACGTGGTTATTTATCTTTGTTAGTTATAGCCTGCACATCAGCAGAGGGAGGGAGAACCTTGCCACACTGGGGGGTGGGCGGTCTAAGCCTCCACGTGCTTTCTAAGTCACCAGCTCCTAAATGCTAGGCCAAGGGCAATGCCACTCAGCTCCAGCACAGCCACGTGGGAAGCTTTAAAAAATTCAGATTCCTAAGTGCAGCTGTGGTGATGCTAATGCATTAGGTCAGAGGTGAAACCAGGAAGCCATCTACATTTTTATTTTAATTTTTTAAATGTTTATTTTAGCAAGAGAGGAAGGGTGAGAGAGACAGGAATATTGATCTGTTCCTGTATGTGCCCTGACTGGGGATTGAACCAGCAACCTCTGAGCTTCAAGACAACCCTCCAACCGACTAAGTTCTCCTGCCAGGGCACCATCTGCATTTTTAAAGGGCTCCTGTGCTAAGTCTTACACACAAACCAAGTTTAGGAACTGCTAGAAAGACTTTTGAGGCATATGTCATGTTAAAATATAATTGATTTTTTAAAGTGAAGGTACATTTTTATTATGAAATGTTACATTCTAATGTAAAGACTTCAAAAAAAATCTAGAAAACCATAAATATGAAACTAAATATCATTGAAAGTTTTTTTATACTCAGAGGTAAATACTGTAAAGATTTTGGAAAAATTGTTTTTCAAAGAACTTGACATGAAAATATATGTGTGTATAATTTAAAATACATGTTCTTTTTTTTAGATAATCTTTTACAAAGAAATATTTCAGATTATGACTGAAATGATAGAACTGAGCTTCTCCTCTGATGGAAAAGGATGCTTGCAGGTGGACAGGAGTAACTGTAACTGACTAAGTTAGAATAAAACTGGATGAGGATGAGCCAAGTCATGGGCACTGCCAGGAGGTCTTCTGGTGATTGTGGGTGATACTGAAGAGCAAAGAAAGAACAGAGAGGAAGCATCAGAAATACAGAGAGATTAAATGTGTAGAAAATACTGCCTTCTGTCTGATGGTCTGAGCAAGTCCTTCCCAGGCTCACTGTGAGCCTGGAGTTCAGGCAGCATGTTGTAATGAGAAACAAAAATGAGCGCTTTCCATATTGAAGGAGGTGGCTCCGTTTTCCTGGACCATGGGAAGATGCTGGTAGACCATGAGGGAATCTGCCTATTAGTATCGATGGACCAGCTTCATTAGGCCTCACCAAGAGGCAGCGATAAACTGAATGTGTCTGTTGTCCAGGAAAATGGATTTTGTAGAGGATACCAGAATTGCAGATGCAGAACGTATGCATCAGAGACAAGATGCACTCATTTAAAATAAACAGGGCTTTTTGATGTTTGGCCCATTTCCTAGCTGGCTTTGGCATTTTTCCTTTTACAGTAATGAAGTTAGGACTTAACAAGGTAGAACTACGGTAGTTGAAATCTTGAATTTTGTGGCAGATATGTTTTCTTTGCTTTATTTAACACCTATAAGATATGTTATGGAAAGAGTAAGGTGATTGGAATTAATCTCAGCCCCATAGAAATGAGGTTGTAGATCAAAGCAAGGTAGAACCCATAAATTGGGTTGACTGCTGCACTATCTTTAGGCTGTCCCCTGCCTCATTAAGAGTGCTGAGCATCCTGAAATAGGGAAGCAACTGAGCTCCATAGGCAATAATGCAGCTCTAAACATTGCTCTTACCATTAAATTTTTGTTGTCCTCACAACTATCTTTGTTTGGGTTTCAGTAGTTGGTTATTGAGCTGAGCAATTTACATATATTGTCCAAGTCCTCCTAAGAATTCAATGAGGATGGTCTTATTATATTATAAATGAGAAACTCAGGATTAGTGAGGTTAATTTAACTTGGAATTATTTTTTCTACAATAATGATTTAGAAGATTATATATTAATATAAATTGGAATCAGGTTTTTTTGTGTTTTTTGTATTTTTACTAGAACTGTCACTTTAATAGAAATGTTATTTAATGCAGTATTATTGCCATAAACAAGCTCCTGTTCTGTGTAAGGACAAAAAAATACAAAATTATCTGCAACTTTCTAGTAGCACATTCAGAAAGTATTGGAGAGTATCATTTACTAGTAGCACATTTAGAGGATAAAATTGTGTCCCATTTACCACATTTTGAAAGTTATCTCAAATATTTTATCAATTTCCAGTTTTTGTTACCTGTACTTTAGTATTGTATTCAAAACATTGACAAATGTCAGAAATATTTTTCTCTGATTTCTTCTAAAAGTATTATAGTTTTAGTTCTAATATTCTCGTTTATCTATTTTGAGTTAATTTTTGTATATGATATAAGGTAAAGGTCTAATTTATTTTATCTTTTTACATGTGGATATTCAGTTTTCTCCAAATTATATTTAAAAAACAACAACTTGATTCACTAATAAGGGTCTCTGCACCCTTGATAAATAAGTTGCCAATATATATGTCTATTTTTGGATTCTCTACTTGATTCCATCTATATATATCTGTTCTCATGCTAGTACCACTCTGTTTTAATTATTACAGCTTTGTGGTAAGTCCTGAAAACAAGTGTGAGTCTTCCAACTTTGTTTTTTTAATTTCAAGATTGTCTTGGCTATTCAGGGGTCCCTTGAAATTCCATATGAATTTAAGGATAGATTTTTCTATTTACACAAATATGTTGCAATTTTGATAGAAAGTACATTGACTCTGTAGATCACTTAAGGTAGTATTGCCATTTTAATAATATTAAGTTTTCTAAGCCATGAATATGAGATGTCTTTCTGTTTCTATACTGTATGTTTTCTTTAATATATTCAGGAATGCATATGTTAGTGATTTTTAAAAATCTTTTTGCTCTCAGATTCCCTTAAAATTAAAAAAAAATTATTGTGCTGACATGGTTTCAAGTATCCCACTCAGTATAACAACATTCTCAATTCTCTACATCATCCCCCGACACCCCCATGCAGAGTCTTTCTTCTTTCTTATTTCTCCCTCTTTGCTTTCTCCCCCTACCTCTATCTCCCCTTTCCCTCTGGGACTTGCTACCCTGTTATCTGTATCTATGTCTTATGTATATTTATATATTGGAGTCAAGTTTTAATTTCTTTCCCAAACTGATAACACTTTGATGTCTAGAGGGATTCTGAAAATCCAGAATCAAAGCATGTGCTTGGCCAACTAGGATAAAGCCACACTCAAGCTTAGCTGGAAAATGGAGTGTGTGCTAGTTGTTTCTTCCACAGTGTTTCTCAACCTTTTTTGTGCCATGCCCCACCTTAACCTTTCTAAAATTTTTATGTCCCCCCTATGTAACATACATAATTTTTAACATTAAAAAATTGATTTGTTCACTTAATAAACATAAATGATAGGTTCTAGGAAGAAATCACTATGAAATTGTTAACAAAACACAGTAAGTAAAATTTCAAAACATATAATGAAAAACAGAAATTTAAATTTCAAATAATTTTAATACAGATTTCTCTATATTAATTTATAATTTTAATTTAGTGTGATCCTTGCGCTTGATGCTTGCTGCACAGAGATTTTATATTAGGTTCCAATTTGGTTAGCTTTAGTCTCAAGTCTCCACGTTGTGTTATATCCAGCCGATTTCTTTTTTTTACCAGTCAATCATTTACAGCACTAAATCCACATTCAGCTAAAAATGAAGATGGAAATGGTAGCAATTTTTTTCTTGCACATTTGGTTGAATTTGGGTATTTGATTTCTGTTTCCTCACAAAGCCATGCCATCGCTCCTTTGATATTAAATAAAGCTTTAACTGACTCATTATTTTGCAATTCTGCGAGTTCTTCTTGATACTGCATATTTGATATATCAGACAAATCCACTAACATTGGCTGCATCATCCATGTTGGAAAATCAATTTGTTTTAAATCAGAAAATCTTTCTTTTAAATCAGCCGATAGAATATTCAAATGATTGACAATAAAAAGTAAAGCCGTATCAGTTACTTCACATTTATGGAGCCAAAGAAACTGTTTAAAGTTTTTGTTGTTAATATGTTTCTGACATAACTCAATATTGGTAATGAAACCAAATATCTTTACTTTTGCATCAACAAGAGTTTTATTTGTTCCTTGAAGTTGCATATTTAATATATTTAGTTTTTCAAAGATATTGGCTAAATAACTCACAAATGCTTTACCATCTATTGTTAACAGATACTTCATTTCAGGTTTGTTGCTTAAAAAATCACTGAGTATCAAACAGTTCCATAAATCTTTTCAAACAGTTTCCTTTAGATAGCCATCTTACTTCAGTATGAAGTAAAATTCTCACATGGTCTTCATTTTGTTCTTCACAAAATAGCTTGAAAAGACACTCACATTTGGCACTAGCTTCAATAGCATTAACACACTTTATTACTGTATGTAATAATTCATTCAGAACAGGCAAGACGTTTTTAGCCACCAAGTTTTCCCTATGAATAACACAATGCACAAGAATCATTTCTGGATTCACATCTTTCATCAATTTTAAGCAGCCATTTTTCATGCCCATCATATTGGGAGCACCATCTGCAGCACAAGATGTTATGTTTTTCATTGGTATATCATTGACATCTAAGTAGTTTTTTAGCTTAATATATATATATATATATATATATATATATATATATATATATACATATATATATATATCTTTGGAGATAGTGGTGCTTTCTAATCTTTTACAGAACAACATTTCTTCAGCAAAATGTCCTTTATCAATATATCTTATGAAAGTTATTAATATTGCCTCACTGTCCTCAAAGTTGATTCATCCATTTGCAAGGAGAATTTTCTTGTTTTCAGCTTTTCAATAAGTTGTTTTTCAATATTCTCACTCATTTCGTCTATTCTTTTGCTAACAGTATTGTCACTGAGTGGCATAGCTTTTACATGTTTGCCATCTTTTTCAAGAACCGTTTTAAGAAATGCTGATATTGATGATTTTATTAAATTCTCTCCTATACTGTGATCTTCTCCAGTTTTAGCAATGAATAAAGAAATTTTATAACTAACCTCAAGAACACGATTATTAGTTGAAGTATGAGCAGTAAATAGAGACTTTAATGTTGTTCTTTTTTCAAGATTTTTCTTTAAATTTTTTTTTTTTATTAATGGTAATGGGATGACATTAATAAATCAGGGTACATATATTCAAAGAAAACATGTCTAGGTTATTTTGTCATCAAATTATGTTGCAAACCGCTCGCCCAAAGTCAGATTGTCCTCCGTCACCATCTATCTAGTTCTCTATGCCCCTCCCCCTCCCCCTAACTCTCTCCCTCCCTTCCTCCCATGTCCTCCCTCCCCCCCCCACCCTTGGTAACCACCACACTCTTGTCCATGTCTCTTAGTCTCATTTTTATGTTCCACCAATGTATGGAATCATGTAGTTCTTGTTTTTTTCTGATTTACTTATTTCACTCCTTATAATGTTATCAAGATCCCACCATTTTGCTGTAAATGATCTGATGTCATCATTTCTTATGGCTGAGTAGTATTCCATAGTGTATATGTGCCACATCTTCTTTATCCAGTCTTCTATTGAAGGGCTTTTTGGTTGTTTCCATGTCTTGGCCACTGTGAACAGTGCTGCAATGAACATGGGGCTACATGTGTCTTTACGTATCAATGTTTCTGAGGTTTTGGGGTATATACCCAGTAGAGGGATTGCTGGGTCATAAGGTAGTTCTATTTGCAGTTTTTTGAGGAACCACCATACTTTCCTCCATAATGGTTGTACTACTTTACAGTCCCACCAACAGTGAATGAGGGTTCCTTTTTCTCCACAGCCTCTCCAACATTTGCTATTACCCGTCTTGTTGATAATAGCTAATCTAACAGGAGTGAGGTGGTATCTCATTGTAGTTTTGATTTGCATTTCTCTAATAACTAATGAAGCTGAGCATCTTTTCATATATCTGTTGGCCATTTGTATCTCTTCCTGGGAGAAGTGTCTGTTCATGTCCTCTTCCCATTTTTTTATTGGATTGTTTGTTTGTTTGTTGTTGAGTTTTATGAGTTCTTTGTAAATTTTGGATATTAGGCCCTTATCTGAGCTGTCGTTTGAAAATATCAGTTCCCATATAGTTGGCTGTCTGTTTATTTTGATATCAGTTTCTCTTGCTGAGCAAAAACTTTTTATTCTGATGTAGTCCCATTCATTTATCTTTGCCTTCACTTCTCTTGCCATTGGAGTCAAGTTCATAAAATGTTCTTTAAAACCCAGGTCCATGAGTTTAGTACCTATGTCTTCTTCTATGTACTTTATTGTTTCAGGTCTTATATTTAGGTCTTTGATCCATTTTGAATTAATTTTAGTACACGGGGACAGGCTGTAGTCGAGTTTCATTCTTTTGCATGTGGCTTTCCAGTTTTCCCAACACCATTTGTTGAAGAGGCTTTCTTTTCTCCATTGTGTGTTGTTGGCCCCTTTATCAAAGATTATTTGACCATATATATGTGGTTTTATTTCTGGGCTTTCTATTCTGTTCCATTGGTCTGAGTGTCTATTTTTTCTGCCAATACCATGCTGTTTTGATTATCGTGGCCCTATAATATAGTTTAAAGTCAGGTATTGTAATGCCCCCAGCTTCATTCTTTTTCCTTAGGATTGTTTTGGCTATTCGGGTTTTTTATAGTTCCATATAAATCTGATGATTTTTTGTTCCATTTCTTTAAAAAATCTCATAGGGATTTTGATGGGAATTGCATTAAATTTGTATATTGCTTTGGGTAATATGGCCATTTTGATTATATTTATTCTTCCTATCCAAGAACAAGGAATATTTTTCCATCTCATTGTATCTTTTTCTATTTCCCTTAACAATGCTTTGTAATTTTCATTATATAGGTCCTTTACGTTCTTTGTTATGTTTATTCCTAGGTATTTTATTTTTTTTGTTGCAATCGTGAAGGGGATTATTTTTTTGAGTTCGTTTTCTAATATTTCATTGTTGGCATATAGAAAGGCTATGGACTTTTGTATGTTAATTTTGTATCCTGCGACCTTACTGTATTGGTTTATTGTTTCTAATAATCTTTTTGTGGAGTCCTTCGGGTTTTCGATGTATAGGATCATATCATCAGCAAAAAGTGATACCTTTACTTCTTCTTTTCCGATATGGATGCCTTTTATTTCTTTGTCTTGTCTGATTGCTCTGGCCAGAACTTCTAGCACCACGTTGAATAAGAGTGGAGAGAGTGGACAACCCTGTCTTGTTCCTGATTTAAGGTAGAAAGTCCTCAGTTTTATGCCGTTTAATAGGATGTTGGCTGATGGTTTATCATATATGGCCTTTATCATGTTGAGATATTTTCCTTCTATACCCATTTTGTTGAGAGTCTTAAACATAAAATTGTGTTGTATTTTATCAAAAGCCTTTTCTGCATCTATTGATAAGATCATGTGGTTTTTGTTCTTTGTTTTGTTGATATGGTGTATTACGTTAACCGTTTTGCGTATGTTGAACCATCCTTGAGATTCTGGGATGAATCCCACTTGATCATGATGTATTATTTTTTTAATATGTTGTTGTATTCAGTTTGCCAGTATTTTGTTTAGTATTTTAGCATCTGTATTCATTAGAGATATTGGTCTGTAGTTTTCTTTCTTTGTGCCATCCTTGCCAGGTTTTGGTATGAGGGTTATGTTGGCCTCATAAAATGTGTTTGGAAGTATTGCTTCTTCTTCAATTTTTTGGAAGACTTTGAGTAGAATAGGAACCAAGTCTTCTTTGAATGTTTGATAGAATTCACTAGTATAACCGTCTGGGCCTGGACTTTTATTTTTGGGGAGATTTTTAATAGTTTTTTCTATTTCCTCCCTGCTGATTGGTCTGTTTAGGCTTTCTGCTTCTTCATGACTCAGTCTAGGAAGGTTGTATTGTTCTAGGAATTTATCCATTTCTTCTAGATTGTTGTATTTGGTGGCATATAATTTTTCATAGTATTCTACAATAATTCTTTGTATATCTATGATGTCTGTGGTGATCTCTCCTCTTTCATTTTGGATTTTATTTATTTGAGTCCTGTGTCTTTTTTCCTTGGTGAGTCTTGCCAAGGGTTTGTCAATTTTGTTGATCTTTTCAAAGAACCAGCTCCTTGTTTTATTGATTTTTTCTATAGTTTTTCTGTTCTCTATTTCATTTATTTCTGCTCTGATTTTTATTATCTCCTTTCTTCGGCTGGTTTTGGGTTGTCTTTGTTCTTCTTTTTCTAGTTCCTTAAGGTGTGAAGTTAAGTGGTTTACTTCGGCTCTCTCTTGTTTGTTCATATAGGCCTGAAGTGATATGAACTTTCCTCTTATTACTGCTTTTGCTGCATCCCAGAGATTCTGATATGTCGTATTTTCATTTTCATTTGTCTGTATATATCTTTTGATCTCTGCGCTTATTTCTTCTTTGACCCATTCATTTTTTAGAAGTATGTTGTTTAGTTTCCACATTTTTGTGGGTTTTTCCCCCTCTTTTTTGCAGTTGAATTCTAGTTTCAAGGCTTTATGATCAGAAAATATGCTTGGTACAATTTCAATTTTTCTAAATTTGCTGATATTGTCTTTGTGGCCCAACATATGGTCAATTCTTGAGAATGTTCCATGTACACTAGAGAAAAATGTATACTCTGTCGCTTTGGGATGAAGTGTCCTGTAGATGTCTATCATATCCAGGTGTTCTAGTATTTCGTTTAAGGCCACTATATCTTTATTGATTCTCTGTTTGGATGACCGATCTAGAGCCGTCAGCGGTGTATTGAGGTCTCCAAGTATGATTGTATTTTTGTTAGTTTTTGTTTAAGGTCAATAAGTAGCTGTCTTATATATTTTGGTGCTCCTTGGTTTGGTGCATATATATTAAGGATTGTTATGTCTTCTTGATTCAACTTCCCCTTAATCATTATGAAATGACCATTTTTGTTTCTGAGTACTTTTTCTGTCTTGTAGTCAGCATTATTAGATATGAGTATTGCTACACCTGCTTTTTTTTGGGTGTTGTTTGCTTGGAGTATTGTTTTCCAGCCTTTCACTTTGAATTTGTTTTTATCCTTGTTGCTTAGATGTGTTTCTTGTAGGCAGCATATAGTTGGATTTTCTTTTTTAATCCATTCTGCTACTCTGTGTCTTTTTATTGGTAAGTTTAATTTATTTACATTTAGTGTAATTATTGACACTTGTGGGTTCCCTACTGCCATTTTATAAATTGCTTTCTGTTAGTTTTGTATCTAGTTTGATTCTTCTCTTTTGTTTTTCTATCATTTGTTTTTGTTTGTTTGTGTTCCATACTTCTTTCCTCTGTTACTACCTTTTTTAAGTCAAGTGTTTTTGTGGTGGTTTTTTTAAGGGTGGTTACCATTAAGTAATGAAAAGGGTACCTACCATATTTATTGTAGTACCCTATCTTATAAGTATTTCTGCACTTCATCCTCCTTTGCTACTGTTAATCTCCATCCTCTCCCCCCTTTTTTTCCTTTGTTGTCACAGTTTAAGTTTGGTTTTATTGTGTACTTGGTGGAGCTGTTACTTGTGGTGTTGTTTTCTTTTGTTCTTTGAATCTGGTTGGAAAACCCCCTTTAGTATTTCCTGGAGTGGGGGCTTTCTGTTGATAAATTCTCTCATCTTTTCTGTATTTGTGAATGTTTTTATATCTCCTTCATACTTGAAGGATAGCTTTGATGGGTATAGTATTCTTGGCTGAAAGTTCCTCTCTTTCAGGGCTTTAAATATTGGGGTCCTCACTCTTCTAGCTTGTAGAGTTTCTGCTGAGAAATCTGATGATAATCTAATAGGCCTTCCTTTATATGTTGTACTCTTCTTTT
Organism: Saccopteryx bilineata; assembly: GCF_036850765.1. Lineage (NCBI taxonomy): Eukaryota > Metazoa > Chordata > Mammalia > Chiroptera > Emballonuridae > Saccopteryx > Saccopteryx bilineata. Next base: position 40,406 of record NW_027095471.1, on the reverse strand, counting down.
CCCTGGCTGCCTTGAGAATTTTTTCTTTGTCATTGGTTTGTGTCATCATTATTATGATGTGCCTTGGAGTGGGTTTGTTGGGGTTAAGAAAACTTGGTGTTCTGTTTGCTTCTTGAATTTGAGGCTTTAGTTCCTTCCACAGGCTTGGGAAGTTCTCGTCTATTATTTGTTTGAGTATATTCTCCATTCCATTTTCTTTCTCTTCTCCCTCTGATATACCTATTATTCTTATGTTATTCTTTCTGATGGAGTCAGACAATTCCTGTAGGGCTTTCTCATTTTTTATTATTTTTGAGTCTCTTTCTCTTCTCTCTGTTGTGCCTCAAGTTGTTTGTCTTCTATTTCACTAATCCTATCTTCAATCTGGGCTGTTCTGTTAGCTAAGCTTGTTACCTCGTTTTTCAGCTCGTGAATTGAGTTTTTCATTTCTGTTTGATTTGTTTTTATAGTTTCAATTTCCTTGGTAATATATTCTTTGTGTTCATTGAGTTGTTTTCTGATCTCCCTATATTGCCTTTCTGTGTTTTCTTGTATATCTCTGAGTATTTTTAAGATTTCTATTTTAAATTCTCTGTCATTTAGCTCCAAGGCTTCCAATATCTTAAGTCTTTTCTCCATAGATTTTTCCACATCTATTTGTGTTACCTCTCTTTCTTTTGTATCCATAATATTCGATTTCCTCTTTCTTATTGGCATCTGAGGGTGGTCTTATTGATAGCACTAATTAGAATTAATAAAGAGTAAAAAGAAAAAAAAGGGTAAAACACCCCACAAAAAAAACCAGTAATATTTTATTATTTCCCCCTTTTTTTCTCTCTTCTCTTCCCTCCTCTCCCCTCCTCAGGGAAATATTGTGCCTATAATGGAGGGCCTGATTTGGGGTGAAGAGTTCAAGGGGCAAAAAAAAGGGAGTAGGGACCTACTAAATGCAAAAAAAAAAAAAAAGGAAGAAAATCTTAGACAAGCATAAGATGATTTGCTTGTAAGTGATGGTCAACTAAGAGATATAATGAGAGGGATAAGAGGGAATCAGAAAAAAGGACCAAAAAAGAATAATAAAGAAGAAAAAATAAAAATAATAAGTAAAATTCTGTTGTATTAAGTGGAGCGAAGACTAAATACAATGGAGACCTTGGGTTGGGAGGACCCAAAATGCCACAAAAATAAACAAACAAGAGGAAAATAAAATAAAAACAAAAGCAAAAAAGAGAAATAAAGCCAAAAAAAAGCCTTGAGTCCCAAATTAACTAATTTGTTCGTGATTGAGGATTATATGGGAGGAAAGTAAAATGAGAAAAGAAAAAACGAATAGAAAGGAAAAAATAAGAAAAAGAGAAAAACGAAGGAAGAAATACAATAGGAGGAGAAAAAAACAAAATAAAGCAAGACAAAAAAACAAACAAAAAAAAACAAAAGAGGAGAGAGTGAGAGTTAAGTGTTTTGGAGTGTAACCTTAAAGGAGGGTGAGGATGAAGAAGAAAAATAAAATGCAACACTCATGGGTAGTGTAGTTCAAGAAAAGGGAAGCATAAGATGGGCAGAGAATAGAAGGACCGAGGTGGAGGAAATAAAGGCAAAAAGATAGAAGAAACAAACAACAACAACAAAAAAGAAAATTAGTGGATCAAGTTGTAAAGTCTGTGGGTTTTTCTTGATTTTGAGAGGTTAACTTCTTCCTTTTTCTTTTCTCTCCCTCTTCCTAGTCGGTGACTCTGTACCCCAGGCTCTGCCCCTGTGTCACTCTTAGGTAGGGATTTGCAGTTGATGGGATTCTATGGCAATGTCATATAATTGGCTTTAGTCTTGCTGGAAGTAAAGGCTTGTTGGCGTTTGCAGGGTCCAATGATGACAGAGTTTGCTTTCCTGGATTCTCTCTCCTAGTCCTTCCTTTCTGAATTAGCAGCCTGGTGATCCAGCTATAAGTCTGCAACTGCTTCTGCCTGGGGAGGAAGAGGCTCAAAGAGCTGGGAAATCCCCACTCTATCCCCACTCAGTGCAAGGCTTTGGGAAAGGCTCTGAGAGTCAGGGCCTCCAGTGTAATCAGGCGGGGATGGGAGTCAATTGTTGTCAAGGTGACTGTTCAGCGCCTATCATTTAGTTGGACCTCTCAACCCAGGCTTTCCACACTTTGTAGCCTGTTTCTGCAGGGAAGAAGAGGCACTAATCTCTGCTTACGACTAGTGTAGTATAGACCTTATTATCTGCCAAGTCCTTCTTGTTAGCGTTTATCCCTGAATATGGAGGCTCTATCAATCAGAAGTTGCCCCCGCCCCTTTAGCAAGAGGCACTAAAAAATATCACGCCTCTTGTCTTGGATCGCTGAACTGAGAGAGATCTTATCAATTAGAACCAAGGGTGCGCAGATTTTATGGGTTAAGCTAATTTCAGTGATTGGGTCGCAGCTGTGCTTCCAAAGGTATTTTAGGCTGCCTGCGCATGTCCCTCCCCCAACGCTTGATTGTTAGCTTGAATGGCTGGGTGAGGTGCCCCGCCCACAGAGAGAATCTCCCAAGCCTCTCCCACTCGCCCCGCCGCTGGCGGCTGGACGGCACCAGGTGCAGGATAATGGAGCCCCCTGGGTGTGCGGGCCAGCAGGGCGCCCTGGGCGCATGAAATGCCCAAGGCACGCACGCGAATGGGGCGCTCCGGGCACTGGTGGCCGGCGACCCCCACTCGCAGTGTGCGGGCCGCTGGGAACGTCAGCGGTGCTCAACCGGACCGGGCGCGCGCACGGCTGCTCGCGGAGGCTCGCGGTGGCGGTTTGCGGTGGCCGCTCGTGGCGGCTCGCGGTTCCCAAGTTTATGGGCTGACTCACTGCAGGCGCACTCCCTCGCGGCTTGAATGAGCATCGCTGCGGTAGCTTCCTCCACACCCTCGTCTCTCAGATTCAAGTGATAACAGTCCTTTTGCTTTCAGTTTGTGTGGAACTCCGGAATGCTCCGAGGATAAATTTTTCTGTTTCTCGTTGATAAATTTGTTGTGATTTAGGGGAGAGCTGTCGGACGCACTTCTCACGGCGCCATTTCCGTGACGTCACTCTTCTTTAAATTTTAAAGTAACTCAAATCTGAATTAATATGAGCACTATGTTTTGCCTTCAAATGTGCGTCAAGATGACCTCGTTTCATTGATTCGTTGGTCAAGCATTGCTGGCATAAAAGACAAAAAGGATTCCACTCATCTGTGAACAGCAGGAATGAACCCAAATTTTAAATATTCCTCTGAATATTGACGAGATTTTTTCTTGTTTGCACCACTCATTTTACTATGGGCTATAAGAAATAAAAATAAGATCAATTAAAAACTAATATTAAAGTATTTGTTAAAATATATTCAATGTGACATAGAGTAAACGTATACTCAAAATTCATATTTATTTAAATGTATATAACACATTTACTACACTACCACCGCAAATCAAAAGGTATCTATATTTTTTCCACTTGACAAAATTTTCTGGAAAGTTATGCTTCTGAAATTAAAATTGTCGTGCATGCACTATTATAGCCCCAATAATATTTATAAAATATTAGTGCTTTCTAGCCCCAATGCAAGAAGTACTTAATAAAGAGTTTAATATTGATAAAAATAAAATCAAATACTTACCAATTATATCTATACAATATATATATGTATATTTATTAAATCAACAAGCTTTTACAACAGTTTTGACTGAAACTTATTTCAAATTAACATCAACTGAATGATGTGAAACACTACAGAAGTTGCGATGGGCCAATTAGGTGAGAATAACTGCGTTTTTTAGCGAGTTTTTAAAACATCTGGGGTTCCTCGCGGCAGACGGCATGCTCTGTGGTGAACCCAGTATGAAGTTTATTGACGACGCCAATCACGCAGTTGATATTTAGGTCTTGTCAAATGAAATTATACTTAATAATTATTTACCACAATTATATATTTAAGAATTGCATTTTTTGTTAAATTTGGCACCGATATCTAGCATTACATTTAAATGGCCCGGGGTGAAAAAGTTAAAGTCGTGTAGAGTCCATTTTCAAATTGCCCCCCTTAACTATTGAATTGCCTTCCTGTGGGGTGTGGGCCCCACGTTGGGAAACACCGCATTAGCATTTCTGCCCCTTGTTATGAAAGAGGTACTCTGATAGTCTATTGTGAAACTGTCTTTCTACCCACTCCCAGTCCATGTGTCTCAAAAGAAGTGGGCCCCATACTTGATTTAAAAAAAGGAGCAGTGGGCCTAGGCATAGACCAATGAAAACATCCTATTCTCCTTGCCAAAGTGGTTGAATTAGAGATGGACATCTGATCCAGGTCAGGCCAATTAGAGTTAATGAGACTCAGTTCTGGGACACTGGCTTGTGCATTTATTTAAACACTCTTTTCAACTAAACTTGAAAAGATGTAGGCTGGAAATTCTGCTATCTCTTGCAGTCCCAAGGTAAAAGCCTATTTTAAGATAGAACCAAGGCTGAAAAAGGAAGAAAGATGAAAGAAAATTGGTCCTGTGACATCACTTGACCGTGCTCAAACTGTACCTGAAATAAGTACACTAACTTTGCAGTTGTCTAGGATTGACGATTCTTCATTTGGAAGAGCAGGTCTAATACAGATTGTTGAGGTAATGGGCTGAGGACCTGTCCCACCTATCCCTCTGCAGTTCTTCCAAGCTCTGTCCCTTCTCTGAGAAGCTTCTCTTTATTCTTTTGTCTCTTTTCAGCTTCTCAGGCAAAGACCTAAAATGACTTTGTCCATTGATCTTATTGTGGGTCTGTTCTTTTCTCTCCCTCATTTTTTTTTCAGTAGACAGGTTTCAGAGGAGGCCTTAACTGTCCTTAGAAATTTGTTCTACCTACACTTGTGCAGGTTTCTGTTCAACTTTGGTGGGTAAAATTTCTCCTAAGCAAACAATTCTGAGCAATGTGACTTAGGGAAGGGATTCCTTTTATTATCAGTGTGATACTGTGATTTATAAGAAGTACAATTTTGGTTATTCAGGTCACCAAAATATATTTGTTATAAATATTTGAATTTCACACACACTTCTGTCTCATAGCTCTCAGAACACTTGGTGTTCCGAGCCTTAAAAAATGGTGTCTCTCAGTATGTTATGGAGAAGAATTCTGGAAAGTACCTAACAACAGGGGCTGGTTACCAACAGAATCATATGACTAAAACAGAGGGAACTCCTAGTCAGGATGTCAGGTTCCCCTGAATTGTGAAAACAGAACCTGTTAAGTCCAACTAGAGGCTTCAGAAGGGAACATAAGAGTTCATAGGATTAAGGTAATAGTTGGTAGCTGATTGGTGTGTTAGAAACTGGCATTATGTGAGGTAATTACATTTGTCTTACCTGGTTGTATTAAGGGAATTAAAGTTGTGTCTGATTGGGGAACAACTTCTATGTAGTTTTGTAAAAAGAAAGCAGGAAAATCTGCTTTTCAAGTGATATTAATATGCTGTGCTACATGAGAACCAGTAAGATTGAGTTCGCACAGTGTAATATAGAAGCTGAGTGCTGGTGGGGACAGATGCTCTGTGCCTTAGCCCTTGGTGGAGCATAGACTGGAGACTATTGCAAGAGTCTTTGAGTGCCTGTCAGTGATGAATACGGAATTGTAGATGAGAAAATTGAAACATCTCGTTGGGATGGAGTGTCCAAAAGAGTTCAGTAAGAAATTGGAAATGGTTTATGTGGTACCTCAATGTTTGGGAAATGCAGTGTGGACATAGAAAAGAGGCAGGGAGCCCCAGTCCTGGTACTGACTCTGGAGCTGTGTGTGGAGATGCTGGATTCTACTGTCACTGGGCAGTGCCCTATCAACCACTCTTGACTGACCAACAAAGATGTTTGGTATGTGAATGGCAGGTGCAAAGTGAATGGAGAATGCTGTTTAATAGAGAATACTTCTCTATTAAAACCGATGGATAGAAATACTGATTGATGAAGGTAAAACTGGTTAGCTCATTTGAGTTGAAATGAAAGCTGCAATTGTAGCATTAATGGAAGAACTGACAGTTGTAAAAGAACCTCAGATTGGGTTTTTACCAGCTTGTGGGCAGTGGCTAGTGGCCTGACTATATGGTCCATATGGCTATGATACTTTGGAAGCCTGCCCTGCTAAATGGGTTCCAATAGGGTATCCGGCCCTATTGAAGTTTGAGAGGTGCATTGAAGTAGGATGGATTGATGCCATCAGAACTTCTGTCCAGGTTTGGAAGGTGGTTGGAACTGACCAGCAGGTATCTTAGTGCGCTCCCTTGAAGTGTCTGTCCTGGTCAATGGAACAAGTGGTGGTGGGGACACTGCAGCAGTGCAGCAATGATCTGACTGAAGAGAGTCCTCTGGTGTCCCTAGAGGCACATTTCAATAAGTGTTCTGTCTGCCATCAGAAGAGACAGAGATGGCAGAGAAGTGTGTGGCAAACTCCCTGGTGGGAAGACTGTGAACATAGCCAGCAGCTTAGGCTGATGTTCATAGTTATAGGTGGTCACAATTGGGAACTTGCAGCTATGGACCCTCTCAGAACCTGGTGTGGACTAATCTAACCTGATGGTCGATAGAAAGACTCAGACAATTGTAAAAGAATGTGAAGATACTGCACCAAAGTAGAAGGCTGAGATTCATTTATTTACAATAAGGAACACTTGTTATAGCCTATAATGTCTGACAATGAGCAGAGAACATGCTGTCAGTAGATAAGTGGCAGGGGAGGTCAGATTCTCTGTGCCTCAGTATTTTGTGGGGACATAGACGGGGACTATGGCAAGAGTCTATGAGTGGCCTTCAGTAATGACTACTGGGACTTGAAAGAGAGAACTGAAACATCCAACACAGGATGAGAGTGCCCAGAAATTTTTATTAAAAAAACAGAAATGGCATAAATGGGAGAGTGGTCCTAGGAAATGTAGGAGGACATACAGCAGAGGCAGAGACTTTTCTCTAGGATGAACTGCCAACAGTGGGAGGAGAGACTGGATTCTATTGTTATTGGACAGTGTGCTTTAACCACTCTCCACAAGAGTTTGGTTTATGGATGATAGCCCTAAAGTGAATGAAGAATATTCAGTTTTAGAAGCTGCATTAACAAGACAACTGTACTTCATGTATGTCTGATGGTGAGCACAGAAACCTGCTGTAAGTTTTTGTGTGATAGAGAGTGGGAGTGGCCAATGAAAACATTGGTTGTCCAAAATAGGAAAGAGAAAGGCTAGAGGACTGGCTACATGCTTTCATGAGTGTGTGCTCACACTCAACAGGAACATGGGTGAGGTAAAGGAGTGTTCCCTGATGTAGTTTGTTTCTCTGGTGCATTTGGAAAGATTGCTGGTGTGGATGATAGTGGTATACTTTTCCCATCATGTCACCTAAATTTTTTACTTGAGTTTACTTGATACATTGGTCACAGTAAATCTGCTATTCAAGCGATAGTCCTTGGTCATTCTAAAAGGGAACCAGTCAGATTCCCTGAACACACACAGTGCCCTATAGAAGCTGAGTGCTGGTGTGGACAGATTCTCAGTGACAAAGTCCTTTGTAAGGAACATACTTGGGACTATGACTAGAGCCTCTGAGTGACTCTTGGTGCCGACCTCGTCTTTGTATGAGAGAACTAAAATGTCTAATAAGGATTAAAATGCCCAGAAGATTTTCACTATAAAATGGAAATGGCTAATGTGGGACCATGGTGCCTAGGAATGTCAAAGAAGTTATATAGGAGGAGCAGAGAGCCTCTTCTGTCAGGAGTGGCTTGGAAACTGCATTAGGAGTTTCTGGATTCTTCTGACATTGGACAGTGCCCTGTGAACCACTCTTGGCTGACCAACAAAGGATTTTTCAGTTTGTGGATGACAGCTCCTAGTTGAATGGACAAAATTGTGTTTGGGCAGCTGGGGTAGGAAGACCAATAGATAGAAAGGCTCAGATTGAATAAACTAATAAATTATCAGCTCATTGGGGATGAATTTCAGACTTTTATTGTAACAGTGATGGAAAAATTGAACAGTAGAATAAGCCCCTATGTGTGGCATGTATGGACCAAAGGTTAGTGACCAGTGTCCTGAATATGTGCTCCCTGTGCTACATGGTGCATGGAAAGCTGCCCTACTAAAGAGATGTGACAGGGGTTCTCGTTCTGTTGAAGTGGTAAAACCTGTTGATGCCATGAGAACCTTACTGCAGGGTTGAAAGGATCTTGGAGCAGACAAGCTGGTAACCCAGTGTGCTCCATGAAGTGTCCACCTGAGTCAGTGAGACAAGTGGCTGTGTGAACACTGCTTCAGTGCACTAAAAAGCTGACTGAAGAGAGTCCTGTAGCATCACCAGAGGCATAAATTTTCAATAAAAAGTTTTTATTTGTTCTCCAGTAAAAGAGCAGAGACTGCAGATGGCCGTGTGGCAGATTACCTGCTGGGAAGACCTTGAATCTTGCCATCCAGTGACACTGATGCTCATAGCCCAGAGCAGCCAAAAAATTGGTATGGATAGGAATGGATGCTGTCAAGGCTAGCCAGGGCTTCACTAACTCTATGTAGGATGGCAATCTCAAAGACTTACCAAATACCTAAAGAGTGGATGCTCCATTGTGAATGGCTGAGCATCATTTATTCAGAACAAAGTTCCTGCAGCACCGCCTATATGTCTAATGATGAGCATAAAGACCTGCTTTCAGTCCTAGTGCGGTAAAGAATTGTAGTGGGCAATGGAAACATTGGTTGTCTAAAATGAGGAGTAGGGGAGGAATGGCTTGAAGGGTTGGCTTACATGCTTTCAGGAGTGTGAGCTCACACTCAACAGGAACATGGGTGGGGTAAAGGAGTGGTCCCTGATGTAGTTCTGTTTCTCTGGTGCTATGATTTTGTTTATATTATGTATTATTTAAAATTGAACTCAATCTGAGGAAGATGGCTGGTGGGGATGATACTTGTATAGTAGTTTCTCCATCATGTCACCTCAACTTTTTTCTTTAGTCTGCTGATGCATTGATCACAGTAGCAGGAATGTGACTATGGGGAATATAAATGGGTCCAACTGAAGCAAAAAACTAACTGGTTCTTAACTTCTATGCCACTTTTCCTGAGGGACTGATTGGATGGAAGATTCTTTCATCCTGTTTGACAGAATGGGATTAACAGTGAGTTATTCATTCTGCTGGGTGGGAAAGGTAGCTCCTAAATCCGGCACATGTATAATCTCACCCTATGTGAGCAGAAATGAACTGAGGGGGAGTCACTTGCTGCCCTAGTATTGCTGCCAGCATCTAGCTTAGCAGGTGGTGAACCTGATGTTCCTTCCAAAGGGTAAATGACTTCTATATAAATAGTTACAATGTTCCCTTTTTAAAAAATATGGATAAATAAAGGAATGAACACATGGGTTAATCAATGAGAGAATTCAATGTTTTATTAATATTTCAAAAAAATTCAGAGCAAGAGAATAAAATTGTACCTTAGCCTGAATAAACCAGGTACCCAACAGGGGGAAGCCAGGTAGGCTTGAAGGGCTGGCTTACATGCTTTCAGGAGGGTGTGCTCACACTCAACAGGAACTGATGGCATCATTATTTTTCTCACCTGAGAAGGTGAAAAGAAAACCTGCACACCTGAGTGGCCTTGTCCTGGGTGGAGGACTGGGATAGTTATGGTCTGAGATCTTAGTCGTGTGTCAGTACCTCTTCATCCTTATGACAGATATTCCCTAAGGGTTCTATATTGGAAGCCATGGGGTAGATTGTGAGTATAAGAAATAGTATTTGGTCTTAGAAGTTTCCCAGTTGTTGAAAGTGAAAAATGCTTTCTTGTGACCTTGAAGTGACCTGAGGGACATCCAAAAAGTTGATGACTGCTTGCCAATGGAACTATTCAAGGAATTAGAGGGTTAGCACAGAGGAAACTTGATGCATGACATAGAATTCTCATGAACAGTGGAACCTAAGCCATTAAAATCTGACAGAGGTTAGTCAGGAAAAATAAGAGTTGATGGAATTCATGTAAAAGGATATAGAAAAATTGTTATATTTGAAACAGTCATTATGTGAAATGGTTGCATGTGTTTTACCTGATTGATTTAACTGTGTAGAAACTGATTCTTAATGGGGCACATCTCTGTACATTATTTACTAAAACAAGAACACATGTAATTCCGCCCATCAAGTGATAGCATTTGGTCATACTAAAAGAAAAACATTCAGATTGCCTGAGCACACACAGTGCCATATAGAGGCTGAGTGCTGGTGTGGACACATTCTCCATGCCTTAGTTAATACATTGTGAGAAATAGACTTGGGATTATGAAAAGAACCTTAAAGTGCTTCTCAGTGCAGACGACTGTGCCTTTGTATGATGGAATTGATTGTCTAATAGTGATAGAAGTACCCAGAAGATTTTCATGATAAAACAGAAATAATTTATGAGGGACTATGGTGCCTGTGGACTGGAATAAAGTCATAGAGGAGTGCAGTGAGCCTCTTCTGCCAGAAGTGACACAGACACTGCGTAAGAAGAGACTGCATTCTACTGTCATTGGACAGTGCCTGGTGAACCACTCTGAGTTGGACAACAAAAATTTGCTTAACTTTTAGATGGCAGCTCTCAAGTGAATGGATAACATCATGTTTGGGCAGGTGGTGTAGGAAGACCATTATAAAGAAAGACTGAAGTTGAACAAAAAGAATCTACTCATTAGTCAACTTTTGCATTGGTCACAGTAGATACGTCCTTCAAGTGATAGTCACTATTCATACTAAAAAAGAACCATTTGAATGGCCTGAGCAAACACAGTACCATTTAGAAGCTGAGTGCTGGTGTGGACAGATTCTCCATGCCTTAGTTCTTTGTGAGGAAGAGACTTGGGACTATGACAAGAGTCCCTGAGTGCACCTCAATGCTGATGACTTTGTATTTGTATGATGGAACTGAAATTTGTAATTGGGATATGAATGGCCAGAGATTTTCAATATAAAGTGGAAATTGTTTATGGGAGACCACAATGCTGGGAATGACAAAGAAGTCATATAGGGGTGGCAGCGTACCTCTTCTGCCAGGAGTGACTTGGAAACTGCGTAAAAAGTTTCTGGATTCTACTGTCATTGGACAGTGCCCTGTGAACCACTCTCTGCTGATCAAAAAAGGGCTGTTTTGCTTCATAGATGGCAGCTCCCAAGTGAATGGACAACATCGTGTTTGGACAGCTGGTGTAGAAAGACCAATAGATACAAAGGCTCAGATTGAATAAATTAATAAACTCTCAGCTCATTGAAGCTGAATTTCAGAATGTTGTTGTAACAGTGATGGAACAATTGAACAGTGAAAGAAGCCCCTGTGTTTGGCATATATGGACTTAAGGGCAGTAAACAGTGCCCTGAAATGTGTTCCTTACTCTACATGGTACACAGAAAGCTGCCCTACTAAAGCAATGTGCACTTGGGGTCTGACCCTACTGAAGAAGTAGGACCTGTTGAAGTCCATGTGAAACTTACTACAGGTTTGAAAGATATTGGAGTTGACAAGCTTGTACCCCAGTGAGCTCTATGAAGTGTCCACCTGAGTGTGAGACAAGTGGCTGTGTGGACATGGCCACAGTACATTAATGGGCTGACTGAAGAGGGTTTATTCGCATCATCAGAGACACAAATTTTCAATAAGAAGTCTGTCTGTCTGTCAGCACAAGAGCAAAGACTGCAGATGTGCATGTGGCCTATGCCCTTGTGGGATGACCTTGAACATTCTGGCTGGTGATGGTGATACTCATAGCCCTGGGGTAGCCAAGAATTAGAATTTGATAGGACTGGACACTGTCAAGACTTGGCCTGTGCTTGGCTGACTTTTGGTATATGGCAATTTTCAAAGGCTTATCAAAGTTTAACTAGAAGGTACACACCATTGTGAATGGCTGAGCATCATTTGCTCAGACCATTTTCACACAGCATCCCCTATTTGTCTGACGATGAGCACAGAGACTTGCTGTCAGGCCTAGTTTGATAAAGATTTGGAGTTGGAAATAAAAACATTGGTAGTCTAAGTGAGAGAGAGAACATCTTGAAGGGCTGGCTTACATGTTTTCAGGAGTGTGTGCTCACACTCAACAGGAACATGGGTGGGGTAAAGGAGTGGTCCCTGCATAGTTCTGTTTCTCTGGTGCATCTGAGGAAGATGGCTGGTGGGGATGATGCTGGTATAGTTTCTCCATCATATCCCCTCAACTTTTTACTTTAGTCTGCTGATGCATTGGTCTCAGTAGCAGGAATGTGACCACATGGAATATAAACGGGTCCAACTGAAGCAAGAGACTGTAACTAGTTTTAACTTCTATGACACTTTTCCTGAGGGCCTGATTGGATGGGAGGTTCTTTCATCTTGTTTGACAAAATGGGACTCACAGTGAGCTAGTCATATTGCTGGGTGGGAAAGGTAGCTCCTGAATCCTGCACATGTGTAATTTCACCCTATGTGAGCAGAAGTAAACTGAGGGGGAGTCACTTGCTGCTCTAGTATTGCTGCCAGAATCTAGCTCAGCAGGTAGTGAACCTGATGTTCCTTCCAAAGGGTAAATGACTTGTATATAAAAAGTTACTCCTTTCCACATATATCCATATATATATATATATATATATATATATATATATATATATATATATATATATATATGAATGAACACAGGTTTTTCAATGAGAGAAATGCAATGTTTCACTAACATTTCAAAGTGATTTAGAGCAGAAAAATAAAATCTATTATCCTGAATAAACCAGGTACCCGACAGGGGGAACCCAGGTAGGACTGATGACATCATTACTTTTCTCACCTGAGAACGTGAAAAGGAAGCCCGCACACCTGAGTGGGGTCTGCGTTGGAAGTCATGGGGTGGATTGTGAGCATAAGAAATAGTATTTGGTCTTAGGATTTTCCCAGTTTTTGAGTGTGAAAAATGATTTCTTGTGACCTTGAAGTGACCTGAGGCAATTCCCAAAGGTTAGTGGCTGCTTGTTAATGGAACTATTAATGAAATTAGGGGGTTAGCACAGAGGACACTTGATGCATGATGTAAGATTCCCATGAACAGTAAAAGCTAAACCATTAATTCCGACAGAGGTTAACTTCTGGTTAGTAAGGGAAAATACGAGTTGATGGAATTTATGTAAAGGGTTGTAGAAAAATTGGTATGTTTGAAACAATCAATGTGTGAAATGATTGCATCTGCTTTACCTGATTGAATTAAGTGGATAGAAACTGTTTCTAAATGGGGCACATGTTGTACATTAGTTAGTAAAACAAGAACGCATGTAAATCCGCCCATCAAGCGATAGTCATTGGTCATACTAAAAGGGAACCAACCAGTCAAATTGCCTGAATGCACACAGTGCCATATAGAGGCTGAGTGCTGGTGTGGACATATTCTAAGTGACAAAAGTCTTTTGTGAGGAATAGTCTTGTGACTAAGACAAGAGCCTCTGAATGCCTCTCAGTACTGATGACTTTGTCATTGTATGAGAGAACTGAAATGTCTAATAGGGATAGCAATGCCCAGAAGATTCTCATGACAAAATGGAAATTGTTTATTTGGAACTGTGGTGCCTGGGGATTGCAAGGAAGTCCTGTAAATGTGGCAGGGAGCCTCTTCTGCCAGGAGTGACTTGGAAACTACATAAGGAATTACTGGTTTCTACTGTCATTGGACAGTGCCCTGTGAATTACTCTGAGCTGAACAACAAAGAATTGTTTCATTTGTGGATGGCAGCTTGCAATTGAATGGACAGCATCATATTTGGGCACCTGGTGCAGAAAGACCAGTATAAACGAAGACTTGGGTTGAATAAAAAAAGAAATGATCAGCTCATTGGAGCTGAATTTCAGACTGTTACTGTAACAGTGTTGGAACAATTTAACAGTGAAAAAAGCCCCTATGTTTGGTGTATATGGACTGAAGGACTGTGAACAGTGCCCAGACTATGTGCTTCATACACTATGTGGTTTATGGAAATCTGTCCTAACACGATGTGCACTGGGGGTCCTGTTATATTGACGCAGTAGGACATGTTGATACCCATGATAACTTTACTCCAGTTTAGAAAGATTGTTGTAATTTACAAGCTGGTATCCCAGTGTACTGCATGAAGTATTCATCTTGGTCTGTGAGACAAGTGGCTCTGGGAACACTGCCTCAGTGCACTGATGAGCAGACTAAAGAGAGTCCTCTTGAATCATCAGAGGCACAAATTTTCAATAAGAAGTCTTCTGTCAACCTGTGGTGGTGCAGTGGATAAAGCGTCGACCTGGAAATGCTGAGGTCTCCGGTTTGAAATTCTGGGCTTGCCTGGTCAAGGCACATATGGGAGTTGATGCTTCCAGCTTCTTCCCCCTGTCTCTCTCTCCTCTCTCTCTCTGTCTCTCTCCCTCTCTCCTTCCTCTCTAAAATGAATAAATAAAATAAAAAAGGCACTCTTAATTAAAAAAAAAGATGTCTTCTGTCTGCTATCAGAAGAGACAGAGACTGCAGATGGTTGTGTGGCTGATGCCCTGGTGGGAAGACCCTGAAATTGCAGGCAGGTGAGACTGATGCTCATATCTCTGGGCAGCGAAAAAATTGAACTTGATGGTATTGGACCCTGTCGAGATTTGACCTGGGCTTCACTAACCCTTGGCAGATGGCAAGACTTATCCAAGATTTAAATAGAGGATATGCATCATTGTGAATAGCTGAGCATCATTTATTCAGACCAAGGTTCACACAGCACTGCCTATATGTCTGACGATGAGCACAGAGACCTGCTATCAGGCCTAGTGTGATAAAGAATTGTATTAGGAAATGAAAATATTGTTTGTCTAAAATGGGAGAGAGAACATCTTGAAGGGCTGGTTTACATGCTTTCAGGAGTGTGTGCTCATACTCAACAGGAACATGGGTGGGGTAAAGGAGTTATTTCTCATGTAGTTCTTTTTCTCTGGTGCATCTGGGGAAGATGGCTGCTGGAGGTGATACTGGTATAGTTTTTCCATCATGTCACCTCAATGTTTAACTTGAGTCTACTGATACATTGGTCACAGTAGCAGGCATTGGACCACATGGAGTATAAACAGGAATACTGAATCAAGAAACTGTAATTGATTTTTAACTTCTATGCCCCTTTTTCTTAGGGCCTTATTGGACAGGAGATTTTTCCATTCTATTTGACAGAATGGAATTAACAGTGAGTTAGCCATATTACTGGATGGGAAAAGTAGCCCCCTGAATCCTGCATGTGTGTAATCTCACCCTATGTGAACAGGAATGAACTGAGGGTTAATCAATTGCTAGACTACTTTTTTGCCAGAATCTAGCTCAACACAGTAGTGAACCTGATGTCTCTGCCACTGGTAAAATCATTTTGGTATTAATTGTTATTATTTTTGCTATTTTCTTTTTGCAAAGTAATGAATAAGTGAATTAAGTAATGTTAATAGAACATTGCATTTCTCTTGATTTAAAGAATTTATCAGAAAGCAAATACTTTTGTCTCAGCCTGAAAAGACCAGGTAGCTGACATTGTGAAGCCATGTATAGCTGATGGCACCATTGCTTTTGGAACCTGAGAAGATTAAGTGGAAGCCAGCACCATGGACTGGGATAGTTACCATCTGAGATCCCAGTCAATCATCACTGCCTTTTCACTTTCACGTTTACTTTTCCCTAAGGGATTTGTGTTGGAAGCCAGGGATGGACTGCTATTTATAAGTAATGTATATTTGATTTTAGGATTTTCCCTAATGTGGAATGTGAAAACGGTGTCTTTTTTTTTCTTGAGCTTAGAGGCTGCTTGTCAATAAACCCAATCAAGGGCAGTGTTTCCCAGCCTTTTTTGTGCCATGCCCCACCTTAACCTTTCTGAAATTTTTATGTCCCCCCCTATGTAACATACATAATTTTTAACATTAAAAAATTGATTTATTCACTTAATAAACATAAATGATAGGTACTAGGAAGAAATCACTATGAAATTGTTAACAAAACACAGTAAGTAAAATTTCAAAACATATAATGAAAAACAAATTTAAATTCCAAATAATTTTAATACAGATTTCTCTATATTAATTTATTATTTTAATTTAGTGTGATCCTTGCTCTTGATGCTTGCTGCACAGAGATTTTAAATTCCAATTTGGTTAGCTTTAGTCTCAAGTCTCCACATTGTGTTATATCCAGCCGATTTCTTTTTTTTACCAGTCAATCATTTACAGCACTAAATCCACATTCAGCTAAAAATGAAGATGGAAATGGTAGCAATTGTTTTCTTGCACATTTGGTTGAATTTGGGTATTTGATTTCTGTTTCCTCACAAAGCCATACCGTTGCTCATTTGATATTAAATAAAGCTTTATCTGACTCATCATTTTGCAATTCTGCGAGTTCTTCTTGATACTGCATATTTGATATATCAGACAAATCCACTAACTTTGGCTGCATCATTCATGATCGGAAATCAATTTGTTTTAAATCAGAAAATCTTTCTTTTAAATCAGCCAATAGAATATTCAAATGATTGACAATAAAAAGTAAAGCGGTATCAGTTACTTCACATTTTTGGAGCCAATGAAACTGTTTAAAGTTTTTGTTGTTAGTATGTTTCTGACATAACTCAATATTGGTAATGAAACCAAATATCTTTGCTTTTGCTATGACAAGAGTTTTATTTGTTCCTTGAAGTTGCATATTTAATATATTTAGTTTTTCAAAGATATAAGCTAAATAACTCACAAATGCTTTACCATCTATTGTTAACAGATACTTCATTTCAGGTTTGTCACTTAAAAAATCACTAAGAGTATCAAACAGTTCCATAAATCTTTTCAAACAGTTTCCTTTAGATAGCCATCTTACTTCAGTATGAAGTAAAAGTCTCACATGGTTTCATTTTGTTCTTCACAAAATAGCTTGAAAAGACGCTCAATAGACGTCAGAGTAATGGTGGGGTAGGAAGCAATACTGATAAATCTCCACCAAAACTCAACAAGATCTTCAACCAGAAACAGAAAAACCTATCCTTGGAGCCTCCAAATGTTTCGCAATACACCCAAAGATATGATCGAGTGAAAAATTGGCTAAATATATAACCAAACCCCAAAGGAAATAGGGTGTAAGAAATGCTCCGCCTTCCTCACTAACCTAAACAGGGCGGTTTTCACTGGAAACTGAGAATATAGAAACTAAGGCGGGCAAAGGGGGTGAATAGATCCAGGCCATGGCACAAATGGCCAAACCAGGCTGTGGCACAGAGATCCAAGCCGAGAAAAAACTGTGTCTGTGACAACCCGGGCAATACAGCTAACACTTGCGCCAAACCCAGACAAAGAAAGACAAGTGGGGCAGACATTTTACCTGATCTCCTGGTCGGCATGCGCAGATAGTGGGTGAGAGATTCCTTCCAAAGCCCCGGGAGGGTGCATCCGTGTTACTCCACAGAGAGGCAGAGTCAGAGGCCTTTGTGTGGGCTGAAAGCCTCTGGGCTGCCCCAGCACACTGGGAGAGCTGCACACGGGAGGGAGCAATAGCTAATTCCAACACTGGAACTTTTCAGTGCGGGTGGGAGGTTTCACTCAGAGGGCAAGACTCCGGCCTCACATCCTGGTCTGCATGCACGAAGAGTGGGCAGGAGACTCCTCCCAGCACCTCGGGAGTGGGAACCCGTGTTGTCCCATGGAGGGGCAGAGTAGGGGCCTTTGTGTGGGCCAAGGGTGGAGTCTCAGGCCGCCCCAGCGCCTTGAAAAAGCCGCACACGGGGATGGAGCGAGAGCCAATTCCAATGCTGGAACTTTTCAGTGCGGGCGGGGGGTTTCACTCAGAGGGCGAGACTTCCGGTCTAACATCCTGGTCTGCACACGCAGATAGTGAATGATAGTTTCCTCCAAGCTCCCCGGGAGTGGGTGCCCACCTGTGTTACCGGACAGAGTGGCAGAGCCAGAGGTCTTTGAGTGGGCGGAAGCCCCGGCTGATTATGCTAGCGGCTCTGCCTGACTGAGCCTTACCCAGAGCCCTGTGCTGAGTGGGAATAGAGTGGGGAGTTGCCAGCTCTTTGAGCCTCTTACTATCCAGGCAGAGGCAGCAGCAACCCCATAGCTGGATTCTCAGGCTACTAATTGAGGAAGGAAACACTAGGAAGGAGGCTCCAGGAACACAGACTGTCTCACTGTCGGAGCCTATAAATGCTAATGAGCCTCGACTGCCAACGAGACTGAAGCACAATACATGACATCGCCATAGAGAGTTATCAACTGCAAACCTCTACCTGAGCGTGCCAAAGAAGCAGAACCGGGTGTAAAGAGTCACCTACCAGGAAGAGGGAGAGAAAAGAAAAAGCAAGAAGATACCTCTCAAAATCAAGAATAATCCGCAGACTTTATAACCTATCCCATTTTATTATATTTGTTCGTTTGTTTCTCTTCAAACGATTTGAAGAGATTTTTTTTTCCTCCTCCAATTTGGTCGTTTAACTATCTTTTCTTTCCTCTTCCTTTCTCTCTATGAGGGTTGCACTCCAAAACCCTTAACTCTCTCTCACTCTCTCTCTCTCTCTCCTCTTTCTTTTCTTCTTTTAGTGGTTCCCTCTTTTTTTCTCTCTTTCTCTCTTTCTTTTCTCCCTCTATATTAGTTTCTTTCTTTCTCCTTTACGACTCCTCTCATTCAAACCTCAATAACGAACAAATTATCTTATCTGAAACTAAAACTTATGTTTGTGGCATTTTGCGGGATTTTTACTTCACCTTTTTAACTCACTAGCAGTGCTCCCATCCCTGGATCTCCATTTTATCAAGCTCTTGTTTCACTAAATACAATAATAATTTTTTAATTTGTCCCCCATTTTCCTGTTTCCCTCTTACTCCTCTCATCATAACTTTTAGTCAACCAACACCTAAACGCAAATCATTTTATTCTTGATCCAAATTTTTTCATTATTTTCTTTTTGTGGGTCCATACCACCACTTTTTTGTTTTTTATTTTATTTTATTTTTTTATTATTTTTTTTCTTGCCTCTTTATTATTTTTCCCCAATTCAGGCCCTCCATTACAGGCATTGTTTCTTCTATTAAATACAATATAATTCACAGTTCACCACAAAATTTTCTCAAGAAAGAGGGGAGAGGAGAGGAGAGGAAAAAAGGAGGGGCGAATAATTTCCTTTTTTTAAATTTTTATTTTATTTTATTTTTCTTTATTTCATTATTAAATTTTAAAAAACACAACTTTTTTTTTATTTTTTATATTTTATTAAATCTCATAAATACTATCAACAAAACCACCCTCAGATGCCATTAAGGAAGAGAAAATCGAGTATCATGGATACAAAAGAAAGAGAGGTAACACAGATAGATGAGGAAAAATCTATGGAGAAAAAATTTAATATATTGGAAACCTTGGAGTTAAATGACAGAGAATTCAAGATAGAAATCCTAAAAATACTCAGAGATATACAAGAAAACACAGAAAGGCAATTTAGGGAGCTCAGAAAACAACTCAATGAACACAAAGAATATATGTCCAAGGAAATTGAAACTATAAAAACAAATCAAACACAGATGAAAAACTCAATTCACGAGATGAAAAATGAGGTAACAAGCTTAGCTAATAGAACAGGCCAGATAGAAGAGAGGATTAGTGAAATAGAAGACAAGCAACTTGAGGCACAACAGAGAGAAGAAGAAAGAGACTCAAAAATTAAAAAAAAATGAGATAGCCCTACAAGAATTATCTGACTCCATCAAAAAGAATAACATAAGAACAATAGGTATATCAGAGGGAGAAGAGAGAGAAAATGGAATGGAGAACATACTCAAACAAATAATAGATGAGAACTTCCCAAGCCTGTGGAAAGAACTAAAGCCTCAAATTCATGAAGCAAACAGAACTCCGAATTTTCTTAACCCCAACAAACCTACTCCAAGGCACATCATAATGAAATTGGCACAAACCAAAAGCAAAGAAAAAATTCTCAAGGCAGCCAGGGAAAAGAATACAACATATAAAGGAAGGCCCATTAGATTATCATCAGATATCTCAGCAGAAACTCTACAAGCTAGAAGAGAGTGGACCCCAATATTTAAAGTCCTGAAAGAGAGGAATTTTCAGCCACGAATACTATACCCATCAAAGCTATCCTTCAAATATGAAGGAGAAATAAAAACATTCACAGATACAGAAAAGATGAGAGAATTTATCATCAGAAAACCCCCACTCCAGGATTTACTAAAGGGGGTTCTCCAACCAAATACAAAGAACAAAAAAACAACAAAGCCACAAATAAAAGCTCCAAGAATAACACAATAAAACCAAATTTAAACTGTGACAACAACAAAAAGAAAGGGGGGAGAGGATGGAGATTAACAGTAGCAAAGGACGATGAGTGCAAAAGTACGCACAAAATAGTGTGCTACAATGAACAGGGTAGGAACCCTTTTTATTACTTAAAGGTAAACTCCATTGAAAAAACCACCACAGAAGCACATGAGATAAAAAAGATAGCAACAGTGGAAAGATGTATGGAATACAACCAAATAAAACAAAAGATAAAAAAACAAAAGGGAAGGAACAAACAAGACACAAATCTAACAGAAAGCAATCTATAAAATGGCAATAGGGAACTCACAAGTGTCAAAAATTACACTAAATGTAAATGGATTAAACTCACCAATAAAAAGACACAGAGTAGCAGAATGGATTAAAAAAGAAAATCCAACTGTATGCTACTTACAGGAAACTCATCTAAGTAACAAGGATAAAAACAAATTCAAAGTGAAAGGCTGGAAAACAATACTCCAAGCAAATAACATCCAAAAAAAAGCAGGCGTAGCAATACTCATATCGGATAATGCTGACTACAAGACAACAAAAGTACTCAGAGACAAAAATGGCCATTTCATAATGGCTAAGGGGACACTAAATCAAGAAGACATAACAATTCTTAATATATATGCACCAAAGAAAAAAGCACCAAAATATATAAGACAGCTACTTATTGACCTTAAATCAAAAACTGACAAAAATACAATCATACTTGGAGACCTCAATACACCGCTGACGGCTCTAGATCAGTCATCCAAACAGAGAATCAACAAAGACATAGTGGCCTTAAACAAAATACTAGAGCACCTGAATATGATAGACATCTACAGGGCATTTCATCCCAAAGTGACTGAGTATATATTTTTCTCCAGTGTACATGGATCATTCTCAAGAATTGACCATATGTTGGGCCACAAAAACAACATCAGCAAATTCAGAAAAATTGAAGTTTACTAAGCATATTTTCTGATCATCAAGTCTTGAAACTAGAATTTAACTGCAAAAAAAAGAAAAAAAATCTGACAAAAATGTGGAAACTAAACAACATACTTTTAAAAAATGAATGGGTCAAAGAAGATATGAGTTCAGAGATCAAAAAATATATACAGACTAATGAAAATGACAATATGACATATCAGAATCTATGGGATGCAGCAAAAGCAGTGATAAGAGGGAAGTTCATATCACTTCAGGCATATATGAACAAACAAGAGAGAGCCCAAGTGAACCACTTAACTTCCCACCTTAAGGAACTAGAAAAAGAAGAACAAAGACAACCCAAAACCAGCCGAAAAAAGGAGATAATAAAAATCAGAGCAGAAATAAATGAATTAAAGAACAGAAAAAGTATAGAAAAAATTAATAGAACAAAGAGCAGGTTCTTTGAAAAGATCAACAAAATTGACAAACCCTTGGCAAGACTTACCAAGGAAAAAAGAGAAAGAACTCATATAAACAAAATCCAAAATGAAAGAGGAGAAATCACCACGGACACCGTAGATATACAAAGAATTATTGTAGAATACTATGAAAAACTTTATGCCACTAAATTCAACAACCTAGAACAAATGGATAAATTCCTAGAATAATACAACCATCTTAGACTGAGTCAAGAAGAAGCATAAAGCCTAAACAGACCTATCAGTAGGGAGGAAATAGAAAAAACCATTAAAAACCTCCCACAAAATAAATGTCCAGGCCCAGACGGTTAATTCCAGTGAATTCTATCAAACATTCAAAGAAGACTTGGTTCCTGTTTTACTCAAAGTCTTCCAAAAAATTGAAGAAGAAGCAACACTTCCAAACACATTTTATGAGGCCAACATAACCCTCATACCAAAACCTGGCAAGGATGGCACAAAGAAAGAAAACTACAGACCAATATCTCTAATGAATACAGATGCTAAAATACTAAACAAAATACTGGCAAACCGAATACAACAACATATTAAAAAAATAATACATCATGATCAAGTGGGATTCATCCCAGAATCTCAAGGATGGTTCAACATACGCAAAACGGTTAATGTAATACACCATATCAACAAAACAAAGAACAAAAACCACATAATCTTATCAATAGATGCAGAAAAGGCTTTCGATAAAATACAACAAAATTTTATGTTTAAGAATCTCAACAAAATGTGTATAGAAGGAAAATATCTCAACATGATAAAGGCCATATATAATCAGACAAGACAAAGAAATAAAAGGCATCCATATCGGAAAAGAAGAAGTAAAGGTATCACTTTTTGCAGATGATATGATCCTATACATCGAAAACCCCAAAGAATCCACAAAAAGACTACTAGAAACAATAAGCCAATACAGTAAGGTCGCAGAATACAAAATTAACATACAGAAGTCAATAGCCTTTCTATATGCCAACAATGAAACAATTGAGAACAAACTCAAAAGAATAATCCCCTTCACAGTTGCAACAAAAAAATAAAATACCTAGGAATAAACATAACAAAGAATGTAAAGGACCTATATAATGAAAATTACAAAACATTGTTAAGGGAAATTGAAAAAGATACAATGAGATGGAAAAATATTCCTTGTTCTTGGATAGGAAGAATAAATATAATCAAAATGGCCATATTACCCAAAGCAATATACAAATTTAATGCAATTTTCATCAAAATTCCTATGAGATTTTTTAAAGAAATAGACCAAAAAATCATCAGATTTATATGGAACTATAAAAAACCCCGAGTAGCCAAAGCAATTCTAACGAAAAAGAATGAAGCTGGGGGCATTACAATACCTGACTTCAAACTATATTATAGGGCCACGACAATCAAAACAGCATGGTATTGGCAGAAAAATAGACACTCAGACCAATGGAACAGAATAGAAAGTCCAGAAATAAAACCACATATATATGGTCAAATAATCTTTGATAAAGGGGCCAACAACGCACAATGGAGTAAAGAAAGCCTCTTCAACAAATGGTGTTGGGAAAACTGGAAAGCCACATGCAAAAGAATGAAACTCGACTACAGCCTGTCCCCGTGTACTAAAATTAATTCAAAATGGATCAAAGACCTAAATATAAGACCTGAAACAATAAAGTACATAGAAGAAGACATAGGTACTCAACTCATGGACCTGGGTTTTAAAGAACATTTTATGAACTTGACTCCAATGGCAAGAGAAGTGAAGGCAAAGATAAATGAATGGGACTACATCAGAATAAAAAGTTTTTGCTCAGCAAAAGAAACTGATATCAAAATAAACAGACAGCCAACTAAATGGGAAATGTTATTTTCAAACAACAGCTCAGATAAGGGTCTAATATCCAAAATTTACAAAGAACTCATAAAACTCAACAACAAACAAACAAACAATCCAATAAAAAATTGGGAAGAGGACATGAACAGACACTTCTCCCAGGAAGAGATACAAATGGCCAACAGATATATGAAAAGATGCTCAGCTTCATTAGTTATTAGAGAAATGCAAATCAAAACTACAATGAGATACCACCTCACCCCTGTTAGATTAGCTATTATCAACAAGACGGGTAATAGCAAATGTTGGAGAGGCTGTGGAGAAAAAGGAACCCTCATTCACTGTTGGTGGGACTGTAAAGTAGTACAACCATTATGGAGGAAAGTATGGTGGTTCCTCAAAAAGCTGCAAATAGAACTACCTTATGACCCAGCAATTCCTCTACCTCAGAAACATTGATACGTGAAGACACATGTAGCCCCATGTTCATTGCAGCACTGTTCACAGTGGCCAAGACATGGAAACAACCAAAAAGCCCTTCAATAGAAGACTGGATAAAGAAGATGTGGCACATATACACTATGGAATACTACTCAGCCATAAGAAATGATGACATCAGATCATTTACAGCAAAATGGTGGGAACTTGATAATATTATAAGGAGTGAAATAAGTAAATCAGAAAAAAACAAGAACTACATGATTCCATACATTGGTGGAACATAAAAACGAGACTTAGAGACATGGAGAAGAGTGTGTTGGTAACCAGGGGTGAGGGGAGAGAGGAAAAGGGAGGGAGGGAAGGAGAGACTTAGGGGGAGGTGTAGGGGCACAGAGAACTAGATAGAGGGTGGCGGAGGACAATCTGACTTTGGGCGAGGGGTATGCAACATAATTTAATGACAAAATAACCTAGACATGTTTTCTTTGAATATATGTACCCTGATTTATTAATGTCAGCCCATTACCATTAATAAAAATTTATTTAAAAAAAATTCCAATGACATTTTTTAAAGAAATAGACCAAAAAATCATCAGATTTATACAGAACTATAAAAAACCCCGAGTAGCCAAAGCAATTCTAATGAAAAAGAATGAAGCTGGGGGCATTACAATACCTGACTTCAAACTATATTATAGGGCCACGACAATCAAAACAGCATGGTATTGGCAGAAAAATAGACACTCAGACCAATGGAACAGAATAGAAAGTCCAGAAATAAAACCACATATATATAGTCAAATAATTTTTGATAAAGAGGGCAAGAACATACAATGGAGAAAAGAAAGCCTCTTCAATAAATGGTGCTGGGAAAACTGGAAAGCCATATGCAAAAGAATGAAACTGGACTACAGTTTGTCCCGCTGTACTAAAATTAACTCAAAATGGATCAAAGATCTAAACATAAGACCTGAAACAATAAAGTACATAGAAGAAGACATAGGTACTCAACTCATGGACCTGGGTTTTAAAGAGCATTTTATGAATTTGACTCCACAGGCAAGAGAAGTGAAGGCAAAAATTAATGAATGGGACTACATCAGACTAAGAAGTTTTTGCTCAGCAAGAGAAACTGATAACAAAATAAACAGAAAGCCAACTAAATGGGAAATGATATTATCAAACAACAGCTCAGATAAGGGCCTAATATCCAAAATATACAAAGAACTCATAAAACTCAACAACAAACAAACAAACAATCCAATAAAAATTGGGAAGAGGACATGAACAGACACTTCTCCCAGGAGGAAGTACAAATGGCCAACAGATATATGAAAAGATGCTCATCTTCTTTAGTTATTAGAGTAATGCAAATCAAAACTGCAATGAGATACCACCTCACACCTGTTCGATTAGCTATTATTAACAAGACAGGTAATAGTAAATATTGGACAGGCTGTGGAGAAAAAGGAACCCTCATCCACTGTTGGTGGGAATGTAATGTAGTACAACCATTATTGAAGAAAGTATGGTGGTTCCTCAAAAAACTGAAAATAGAACTACCTTATGACCCAGCAATCCCTCTACTGGGTATATACCCCAAAATCTCAGAAACATTGATACGTAAAGACACATGCAGCCCCATGTTCATTGCAGCATTGTTCACAGTGGCCAGGACATGGAAACCAAAAAGCCTGTGAATAGATGACTGGATAAAGAAGATGTGGCACATATACACTATGGAGTACTACTCAGCCATAAGAAATGATGACATTGGATCATTTACAGCAAAATGGTGGGATCTTGATAACATTATACGAAGTAAAGTAAGTAAATCAGTAAAAAACAGAAACAGTATTATTCCATACGTAGGTGGGACATAAAATTGAAACTAGGAGACATTGATAAGCGTGTGGTGGTTACGGGGGGAGGGGAGAAAGGGAGAAGGAAAGGGGGAGGGGGAGGGTCACAAAGAAAACTAGATAGAAGGTGACAGAGGACAATCTGACTTTGGGTGATGGGTATGTAACATAATTTAATGACTAGATAACCTGGACTTGTTATTTTGAATATATGTATCCTGATTTATTGATGTCGCCCCATTAAAAAAATAAAATTATTAAAAAAAAAAGACGCTCACATTTGGCACTAGCTTTAATAGCATTAACACATTTTATTACTGTATGTAATACTTCATTCAGAACAGGCGAGATGTTTTTAGCTACCAAGTTTTCCCTATGAATAACACAGTGCACAAGAATCATTTCTGCATTCGCATCTTTCATCAATTTTAAGCAGCCATTTTTCTTGCCCATCATATTGGGAGCACCATCTGCAGCACAAGATGTTCTATTTTTCATTGATATATCATTGACATCTGAGTAGTTTTTTAGCTTATTATATATATATCTTTGAAGATAGTGGTGCTTTCTAATCTTTTACAGAACAACATTTCTTCAGCAAAATATCCTTTATCAATATATCTTACGTAAGTTTTCAATACTGCCTCACTCTCTCTCAAAGTTGATTCATCCATTTGCAAGAAGAATTTTCTTGTTTTCAGCTTTTTAATAAGTTGTTTTTCAATATCCTCACTCATTTCATCTATTCTTCTGCTAACAGTATTGTCACTGAGTGGCATAGCTTTTACATCTTTGTCATCTTTTTCAAGAACCATTTTAAGAAATGCTGATATTGATGGTTTTATTAAATTCTCTCCTATAGTGTGATTTTCTCCAGTTTTAGCAATGAATAAAGAAATTTTATAACTAGCCTCAAGAACACGATTATTAGTTGAAGTATGAGCAGTAAATAGAGACTTTAATGTTGTTCTTTTTTCAAAATTTTTCTTTAAAGTTTTAAAGTAACTCAAATCTGAATTAATATGAGCACTGTTTTGCCTTCAAATGCACCTCAAGACGACCTCGTTTCATTGATTTGTTGGTCAAGCTTTGCTGGCATAAAAGACAAAAAGAATCCGCTCATTGTGAACAGCGGGAATGAACCCAAATTTTAAATATTCCTCCAAATATTGACGAATTTTTTTCTTGCTTGCACCACTCATTTTACTATGGGCTATAAAAAATAAAAATAAGATCAATTAAAAACTAATATTAAAATATGTGTTAAAATATATTCAATGTGACATAGAGTAAACATATACTCAAAATTCATATTTATTTAAATGTATATAACACATTTACTACACTACCACCGCAAATCAAAAGGTATCTATATTTTTTTCCACTTGACAAAATTTTCTGGAAAGTTATGCTTCTAACATTAAAATTGTCATGCATGCACTATTATAGCCCCAATAATATTTATAAAATATTAGTGCTTTCTAGCCCTGATGCAAGAAGTACTTAATAAAGAGTTTAATATTGATAAAAATAAAATCAAATACTTACCAATTATATCTATACAATATATATATGTATATTTATTAAATCAATGAGCTTTTACAACAG
This sequence comes from Saccopteryx bilineata, assembly GCF_036850765.1. NCBI lineage: Eukaryota > Metazoa > Chordata > Mammalia > Chiroptera > Emballonuridae > Saccopteryx > Saccopteryx bilineata. Next base: position 12,975 of record NW_027095471.1, on the reverse strand, counting down.
TTTTGACTGACACTTATTTCAAATTAACACCAACTGAATGATATGAAACACTACAGAAGTTGCGATGGGCCAATTAGGTGAGAATAACTGCGTTGTTTAGCGAGTTTTTAAAACGTCCGGGGTTCCCCATGGCAGACAGCATGCTTTACGGTGAACCCAGTATGAAGTTTACTTGACGACGCCAATCACCCAGTTGATATTTTGGTCTCGTCAAACAAAATTATACTTAGTAATTATTTACCGCAATTATTTAAGAATTGCATTTTTTGTTAAATTTGGCACCGATATCTAGCTTTGCATTTAAATGGCCCGGGGCGAAAGAGTTAAAGTCGTGTCTAGTCCATTTTCAAATTGCCCCCCTTAACTATCGATTTGCCCCCCTGTGGGGCATGGGCCCCACGTTGGGAAACACCAGATTAGAGGGTTGGTACCAAGGACACTCATGTGTGATGTGGCATTTCCACAAATTGTGAAATCTGAATGATTACATTCTAATAGGTATTATAGTTGGGTTAGTGTTGATAGAATTGATGAATTAAGGTAAAAATTTTTAGGATAATTGATATGTTTAAAAGCAGCATTATGTAAAGTGAGTGTTTTATCAGGTCGTTTTAAGGGGATAGAAATTGTATCTGAACGGGGAACATATCTCTACATTATTATTGTAAAACAGATGGCATGTAAATATGCCCTTCATGTGATAGTAATTGGTCATGCTAAATGGGAACTAGAGAGGGTACCTGAGCACAGACAGTGTAATTTAGAATCTGAATGCTTGAGGGACATATTCTCGTGTCTTAGCCCTTTGTGGAACATAGACTGGAAGCTGGGGAAGAGCCCCTGAGTGTCACTTAGTAACAACTGGCAGAACTTTGCATGAGATAACGAAATATCAAATGTGAATGTAAGTTCCTGGGTGAGTTCCAGAATAAAATTTAAACGGTTTATATGGGACAATGGTACCTGGGGAATTCAAGGAAAACATATAGGAATGGCAGGGAGCCCCTGTCCCTAGGACTGACTCTACTCTGCATAGGGAGGTGCTGGATTCTATTATTGCTGTACAGTGCCCTGTAAACCACTCTTGACTGACCAACCAAGTGTTGTTTGGCTTGAAAACGGCATGCGAAAGTGAATGGAGAGAATCACGTTTGGGAAACTGCAATATTAAGACCAGTGGATTAAAAGACTCTGATTGAAGAAACTAAAAAATAGTCAGTTCATTGGAGCTGCATTGCAAACTGTTATTTGTAACAGTGATGGAAAAATTTAAAAGTGGAGAAAGAATCTAAGTTGGGTACTTACAGACCTGTGAGCAGTGGTTGGGCCAATGGTTCAAGTGGCTATAGGATGCATTGGGAACCTGTCCTGCTAAAGGGATGTCCATATGGGGCCCAGTCCTTTTGAAGTTACTGAAGTTTGAGTGGTCCATTAAAGTAGAACAAGTCGATGCCCATGAGAGCTTTCTTCCAGGTTTGGGAGGTGGTTGGAATTGACAAGCAGGTATTGCAGTGTGCTCTCTTTTAGTGTCCCCTTGGGTCTGGGAAAAAAGTGGCTAGGGGGACATGGCCACAGTACAATTACAGGCTGACTGAAGAGAGTCCTCTTGTATCCTCAGAGGCACAAAATTAAACAAAAAGTCTTCTGTCCACCAGCAGAAGAGACAGACTGCAGATGGGCGTGTCACAGATTCCCTGGTGGGAACACCTGATCATAGCTGGCAGGTGAGATTGATGCTCTTAGCCCTGGGTGGCCACACTGGAACTCAGCAGAAATGGATTCTGGACTGGGCTTAGCACCAATGTGGATGGCTGAGCACCACTTATTCAGACCAAGATTCACCCTGACAGGTTTATAATGTCAGACAATGAGCAGAGAGATGCTCTCAGTCCTAGTGTGATGGGGAATTGGATCAGGCAAGGAAAACATTGGTTGTCTATAATGGGGGAGATAAAAGCATGAAGGGCAGGTTTACACACCTTCAAGAATATATGCTCACACACAGCAGAAACATGAGTGGGGATAGGAGTGTTCATACCAGGAAGATATGATTCTCTGGTGGATTTGTGGAAGAGAGGGTGTGGGGAAGATATTGGCATACTGTTTTTCATCATGTCACCTCAATATTTTTTATTCTACTAATGCACTGATCATAGTAGCAGTGAAGGGACCAAAGGACAATAAATAGGAATGATACCTAAGCAAGAAACTGTAACTTTGTTTTTAACCCCTAGTCACTTTTCCTAAAGATCTGATTGCACAGGGTGTGCCTCAACACATGACAAAATGGGATTAACAAGTGAGTTAGCCATATTGCTGGGTGGGAAAGGTAGCCCCCTAAAATATACACATGTGTAATCTCACCCTATGTGAGCAGGAATGGACTGAGAGGGAGTCACTTGCTGCACTAGCATTGCTGCCAGCGTGTAGCTCAGCACAGTGGTGAACCTGATGTCTCTTAGGTGAAAAGATTTGGGTATAAATAAAAAGAAGGAAAAAAAGTATCTATGGATTATAGGCTGAATAAATGTGTTATGTAATAAAAAATACAATATTACATTTTTGAGGGTTCAGACAAGAGAATTAAAATTTTCCTTAGCCTGATTACACCGAGTGGCTGAATGGGTGTCACCATGTATAGCTGCTGGCACCCTTTCTTTTGTATCCTGAGAAGATCAAACAGAAGGCTACATTTTCAAATGACTTCATTCTGAGAGCTCTTATTTTATGTGATGACCAATAATTAATGACTGAGATTCTAGTTACTTGCCAGTACTTATTGATTTTTCTAGTGGGTTTGATGTAAGGGATCTATGTTTGAAGCTGGAAGAAGGTAGACTTTGATGATGTAATTTATAAGAACTGGGAATAGAAGGGAGAGAGGAAGAGGTCAGAGAGGGGAAGGAGGGTAAAGTGGGGGGATGAGAGGTGGAAAGTTGGGGTTGGTAACAAGGAGAGGGGGAGAGAAACTGATAAAGAGAAAGACTGGTTTCTGATCACCTCTGTTTCTGCTTCTAGTCTTTTCTGTGGGCCTTTCTGTGGCCCAACCACTCTTCTTGCCTTTGGGTTCTATGAAACACCCTTAGGTCCTTTCAGTAAAGCTTCCCATAAGTTTAGGCCAGTTTGAGTTGTTTTCAGTTCCTTGTAAACAGATGATTCTTAGGAGAAAAGGGAATCCTAGGATGTGGATATGAGTCTTAGGAAATTTTAGACTTCCCACCAAATTTGAGAATTACTCTTAATAACCTCTGTGACAAACTGGAATTTTACTTCTGATTGAGTACTTCTTATGATGGAAAGGTCATTATGACCTGAGGGCATCTAAACTATTCTCAAATGATTATCTGTAGTTGTCTGACCTTTCATACATCATCCAATTGTTCTTTGATTTGCTTTATACCTAGATTCTTTACCAATTTGATTGGTTCTCTCTGGACAATTTGCAATGTTCTTCTAGAATATTGTCCCTGGAATTTAGCAGAATGTTCCAGTTGTGCTCAGCAGTAGAAGTGTTGAATTTCATAATTTGAGCAGTATTCTTGCCATTTAGCTATAATAAAGTTACATAATCTTATCACATTTTGGTGATAGTCCATGGCCCTTAGTTATCATTGAGCAACATTTTAACTGTGGAGTGGTAGAATTCACCAAAAAAGGATTCATTTTTAACAGTATTGGTTGGTAACAGAAAAACAAATACTTAGCTAATTTTTTAGTGAGCTATCTTTTAGTAGGTTTATGTAAACTCTGTTTTAGTAGGTGAGTCAAAATTGGTATTATGTCATTCTTAGTGAACCTTGTACATAGCTCTGGTATAGCTAAAGAAAATGAACTTTGAAAGGGTCCATAAGTTGTTTCAGTATTGCCTTGGTCCATCAAACTCCTGCCATTGTCTTTTCTGATGTACTATTTTTTATGTTTTATTTTAACATTTTTATTATCAAGTAAGTCTTGTTAAAAACATCACTTTGAGCCCTAGCCATTTGGCTCAGTGGTAGAGTGTTGGTCCAGTGTGTGGATGTCTCTGGTTTAATTCCCAGTCAGGGCACACAGGAGAAGCACCCATCTGGTTATCCACCCTTCCCCTTTTATCTCTCTTTCTTCCCTTCCCACAGCCATGGCTCGATTGGAGTGAATTGGCCTTGAATGCTGATGATGGCTTCATGGCCTCTGCCTAAGGTGCTAAAAAATGGCTCAGTTGCTGAGCAACAGAACAACAGCCCCAAATGGACAGAGCATTGTACCCTAGTGGGCTTGCTAGGTGGATCCCAGTCCAGGGGAATGCAGGAGTCTGTCTTTCTGCCTCCCTTCTTCTCACTAAATTAAAAAATAAAAAAATTTTAAAAAAACCATCATTTTGATTTTGGCATTAGCCTGTCAGGACTGGGGCATCAAGGAGTAGTTTCTTCTTCCCTTCCTCCCTTTCCCCCTTTCTCCTTCCCTCCCCGCCATTCTCCTTTCCTCCCTCCCTTTCCCTTCCTTCCTCCTTCCTTCCTTCCTTCCTTCCTTCCTTCCTTCCTTCCTTCCTTCCTTCCTTCCTTCCTTCCATCCTTCCTTCCTTCCTTCCTAGTTCAAATTAGAATGTACCTTTCAAATTTTTTACAACATGATGATTGTCATTCTTCTCTCCAGTGGCTCACTTTCACCCTCTGGTTTGTCTAATGGTTATATCCTCTCTCCTCTGGAATTTTTCATCTTTGCATTTTAATTGACAAAATATTCTGCCCAGCACAATCCCATTCATTTTTTAAAATTTTATTTAGAAAATTAACTTTAACAGGGTGACACTGATCAATAAGAGTACATAGCTTTTGGGTCAACATTTCTATCTCATTTGAACTGTTGATTATGTTATATACCCATCACCCAAAGTCAAATCATTTTTCATCACCTTATATTTGTCCCTCTTTACATCCTTCCCTTTGCCCCTTCACCCCTCTCATTCACTCAAGTCCCCTTCCTCCTCCCCCATATTCCCTTCCCCTGGTAACCACTTCACTTTTATCTAAGTCCATAAGTCTCAGTTTTATATCCCACCTAATGTGTGAAATCATACAGTTCTTGGATTAGCTTTTTATAATTTACTTATTTCATTTAGTATAATGTTCTCAAGGTCCATCCACATTGTTGTAAATGTCACTCTGTCAATCATTTCTTATGGCTGAGTAGTATTCCATTGTATATATGCACCACATCTTCTTTATCCAGTCCTCTATCAAAGGTCACTTTGGTTGTTTCCATGTCTTGGCCACTGTGAATAATGCTGTGATGAACATGGGGGTAGATTTGTCTTTACCTACCAATGTTTTTGAATTTTGGGGGTAGATACTTTTTACAATTGCAACAACAAAAAATAATAAATAAAGTGCCTGGGAATAAACTTACCAAAGGATGTGAAGAACCTATATACTTAAAACTATAAAATATTATTGAAAGAAATTGAAAAAGACACAATGAAATAGAAAAATATTTCATATTCATGGATTGGAAGAATCAACATAGTTAAAATGGCCATTTTACTCAAAGCAATATACAAATTTAATGTAATCCCCATCAAAATCCCAATGCCATTTTTTAAAGAAATAGAACAAAAAATTACCAGGTTTGTATGGAACCATAAAAAAACCTGAATAGCCAAAGCAATCTGGAGGAAAAAGAATGAAGCCAGAGGTATCATACCACCTGACTTCAAATTATACTATAGAGCAGTGGTTCTCAAAGTGTGAACCAGGGTGCATTGGTGTGCCCTAGAAGATTTCCAGGTGTGCCCTATGGTATTCCAGAGAAATATGTGTCTGCTGGGGACCAAAAAACCAACAGGGATTTTGGAGTTTAGATTTTTGGGGGACAGAGGTGTGGGGAATTGGCTGTAAACTGACAGTCTGCCCAACCCCCACCTCACTTTCCTGATTATTTTGCAAAAGGTTGTTAAGCTTTGGTGCTGGATTGTTTACACTACCCTGATGTTCACCGCAAAGACTGGAGGCAAGTTTCTTCTATCTTTTGTTTGGTGTGAAGTTAAGATGATATGTATGGTGGGGGTTTTCTACACTCAACAAAATTAAGTGTAAAAAGAGAGGAATTCTTCAATGTATTGATGAGGAAATGAGAGTTTGCCTTTCAAATATATGCCCAAACATTGAAGAAATTGCTAGGACACATCAGGCTCATGTTTCTCATAAACACAATAATAAAAAATTTAACACATTCATGCTGGGACCTGCCGAATTTACTAAATCTTACTAAAATGTATCTATATATATAAAAAGATAACATTTTTGTCTTTTTAAATTTTTTTTCTTTTTTTAATAATTTTATTTTTTTAATGGGGTGACAACAATAAATCAGGATACATATATTCAGAGATAACAAGTCCAGGTTATCTTGTCATTCAATTATGTTGCATACCCACCACCCAAAGTCAGATTGTCCTCTGTCACTTTCTATCTTGTTTTCTTTGTGCCCCTCCCCACCCCCTTTCCCTCTTCCATCCCCCCTCGCCCCCGTAACCACCACACTCTTATCAGTGTCTCTTAGTTTCACTATTATGTCCCACCTACGTATGGAATAATACAGTTCCTGGTTTTTTCTGATTTACTTATTTCGCTTCGTATCATGTTATCAAGATCCCACCATTTTGCTGTAAATGTTCCAATGTCATCATTTCTTATGGCTGAGTAGTATTCCATAGTGTATATGTGCCACATCTTCTTTATCCAGTCATCTATTGATGGACTTTTTGGTTGTTTCTATGTCCTGGCCACTGTGAACAATGCTGCAATAAACATGGTGCTGCATGTGTCTTTACGTATCAATGTTTCTGAGCTTTTGGGATATATACCCAGTAGAGGGATTGCTGGGTCATAAGGTAGTTCTATTTTCAGTTTTTTGAGGAACCACCATACTTTCTTCCATAATGGTTGTACTACTTTACATTCCCACCAACAGTGTATGAGGGTTCCTTTTTCTCCACAGCCTCTCCAAAATTTGCTATTACCTGTCTTGCTAATAACAGCTAATCGAACAGGTGTGAGGTGGTATCTCATTGCCGTTTTGATTTGCATTTCTCTAATAGCTAAAGAAGATGAGCATCGTTTCATATATCTGTTGGCCATTTGTATTTCTTCCTGGGAGAAGTGTCTATTCATATCCTCTTCCCATTTTTTTATTGGATTGTTTGTTTGTTTGTTGTTGAGCTTTATGAGTTCTTTGTATATTTTGGATATTAGGCCCTTATCTGAGCTGTTGTTTGAAAATATCATTTCCCATTTAGTTGGCTTTCTGTTTATTTTGTTATCAGTTTCTCTTGCTGAGCAAAAACTTCTTAGTCTGATGTAGTCCCATTCATTAATTTTTGCCTTCACTTCTCTTGCCTGTGGAGTCAAATTCATAAAATGCTCTTTAAAACCCAGGTCCATGAGTTGAGTACCTATGTCTTCTTCTATGTACTTTATTGTTTCAGGTCTTATGTTTAGATCTTTGATCCATTTTGAGTTAATTTTTGTACAGGGGGAGAGACTGTAGTCCAGTTTCATTCTTTTGCATGTGGCTTTCCAGTTTTCCCAGCACCATTTATTGAAGAGGCTTTCTTTTCTCCATTGTGTGTTGTTGGCCCCTTTATCAAAAATTATTTGACTATATATATGTGGTTTTATTTCTGGACTTTCTATTCTGTTCCATTGGTCTGAGTGTCTATTTTTCTGCCAATACCATGCTGTTTTGATTGTCGTGGCCCTATAATAGAGTTTGAAGTCAGGTATTGTAATGCCCCCAGCTTCATTCTTTTTCTTTAGGATTGCTTTGGCTATTTGGGGTTTTTTATAGTTCCATATAAATCTGATGATTTTTTGCTCTATTTCTTAAAAAACGTCATTGGAAGTTTGATGGGAATTGCATTAAATTTGTATATTGCTTTGGGTAATATAGCCATCTTGATTATATTTATTCTTCCTAGCCAAGAACAAGGTATATTCTTCCATCTCATTATATCTTTTTTGATTTCCCTTAACAATGGTTTATAGTTTTCATTATATAAGTCCTTTACATTCTTTGTTATGTTTATTCCTAAGTATTTTTTTTGTTGTTGTTGCAATCGTGAAGGGGATTATTCTTTTGAGTTCCTTCTCAGTTGTTTCATTGTTGGCATATAGAAAGGCTATTGACTTCTGTATGTTAATTTTGTATCCTGCGACCTTACTGTATTGGCTTATTGTTTCTAGTAGTCTTTTTGTGGATTCTTTGGGGTTTTCGATGTATAGGATCATATCATCTGCAAAAAGTGATACCTTTACTTCTTCTTTTCCGATATGGATGCATTTTATTTCTTTTTCTTGTCTGATTGCTCTGGCTAGAACCTCTAGTACCACATTAAGTAAGAGTGGAGAGAGTGGACAACCCTGTCTTGTTCCTGATTTAAGGGGGAAAGCCTTCAGTTTAGTGCCATTTAATATGATGTTAGCTGATGGTTTATCATATATGGCCTTTATCATGTTGAGAGATTTTCCTTCTATACCCATTTTTGTTGAGAGTCTTAAACATAAAATTGTGTTGTATTTTATCGAAAGCCTTTTCTGCGTCTATTGATAAGATCATGTGGTTTTTGTTCTTTGTTTTGTTGATATGGTGTATTACATTAACCGTTTTACGTATGTTGAACCATCCTTGAGATTCTGGGATGAATCCCACTTGATCATGATGTATTATTTTTTTAATATGTTGTCGTATTCGATTTGCTAGTATTTTGTTTAGTATTTTAGCATCTGTATTCATTAGAGATATTGGTCTGTAGTTTCCTTTTTTTGTGCCATCCTTGCCTGGTTTTGGTATGAGGGTTATGTTGGCCTCATAAAATGTGTTTGGAAGTATTGCTTCTTCTTCAATTTTTTAAAAGACTTTGAGTAGAATAGGAACCAAGTCTTCTTTGAATGTTTGATAAAATTCGCTGGTATAGCCGTCAGGGCCTGGACTTTTATTTTTGGGGAGGTTTTTAATGGTTTTTTCTATTTCTTCTCTACTGATAGGTCTGTTTAGGCTTTCTGTTTCTTCTTGACTCAGTCTAGGAAGGTTGTATTGTTCTAGGAATTTATCCATTTCTTCTAGGTTGTTGAATTTAGTGGCATAAAGTTTTTCATAGTATTCTACAATAATTCTTTGTATATCTCCGGTGTCCGTGGTGATTTCTCCTCTTTCATTTGGATTTTGTTTATATGAGTTCTTTCTCTTTTTTCCCTTGGTAAGTCTTGCCAAGGGTTTGTCAATTTTGTTGATCTTTTCAAAGAACCAGCTCCTTGTTTTATTAATTTTTTCTATAGTTTTTCTGTTCTCTAATTCATTTATTTCTGCTCTGATTTTTATTATCTCCTTTCTTCGGCTGGTTTTGGGTTGTCTTTGTTCTTCTTTTTCTAGTTCCTTAAGGTCGGAAGTTAAGTGGTTCACTTGGGCTCTCTCTTGTTTGTTCATATATGCCTGAAGTGATATGAACTTCCCTCTTAACACTGCTTTTGCTGCATCCCATAGATTCTGATATGTCGTATTGTCATTTTCATTTGTCTGTATATATCTTTTGATCTCTGCACTTATTTCTTCTTTGACCCATTCATTTTTTAAAAGTATGTTGTTTAGTTTCCACATTTTTGTGGGATTTTTTTTCTCTTTTTTGCTGTTGAATTCTAATTTCAAGGCTTTATGATCAGAAAATATGCTTGGTACAACTTTGATTTTTCTGAATTTGCTGATGTTGTTTTTGTGGCCCAACATATGGTCAATTCTTGAGAATGATCCATGTACACTGGAGAAAAATGTATACTCAGTCACTTTGGGATGAAATGTCCTGTAGATGTCTATCATATCCAGGTGCTCTAGTGTTTTGTTTAAGGCCACTATGTCTTCATTGATTCTCTGTTTGGATGACCGATCTAGAGCCATCAGCAGTGTATTGAGGTCTCCAAGTATGATTGTGTTTTTGTCAGTTTTTGTTTTAAGATCAATAAGTAGCTGTCTTATATATTTTGGTGCTCCTTGGTTTGGTGCATATATATTAAGAATTGTTATGTCTTCTTGATTTAGTGTCCCCTTAGCCATTATGAAATGGCCATTTTTGTCTCTGAGTACTTTTCCTGTCTTGTAGTCAGCATTATCCGATATGAGTATTGCTACACCTGCTTTTTTTTTGGATGTTATTTGCTTGGAGTATTGTTTTCCAGCCTTTCACTTTGAATTTGTTTTTATCCTTGTTACTTAGATGAGTTTCCTGTAGGCAGCATACAGTTGGATTTTCTTTTTTAATCCATTCTGCTACTCTGTGCCTTTTTATTGGTGAGTTTAATCCGTTTTCATTTAGTGTAATTATTGATACTTGTGAGTTCCCTATTGCCATTTTATATCTTGCTTTCTGTTAGTTTTGTGTCTTGTTTGATCCTTCTCTTTCTTTTTTTAATTTTTTGTTTTTATTTGGTTGTATTCCATACATCTTTCCTCTGTTGCTATCTTTTTTATCTCATGTGCTTCTATCGTGTTTTTTTCAATGGTGGTTACCTTTGAGTAATGAAAAGGGTCCCTACCCTGTTCATTGTAGCGAACTATTTTGTGAGTACTTTTGCACTCCATCATCCTTTGCTACTGTTAATCTCCATCTTCTTCCCCTCTTTCTTTTTGTTGTTGTCACACTTTAAATTTGGTTTTATTGTGTTTTTTTTTGGAGCTTTTACTTGTGGCTCTGTTGTTTTTCATTTTTGTTCTTTTTATCTGATTGGAGAACCCCCTTTAGTAATTCCTGGAGTGGGGGTTTTCTGATGATAAATTCCCTCATCTTTTCTGTATCTTTGAAAGTTTTTATTTCTTCTTCATATTTGAAGGATAGCTTTCATGGGTATAGTATTCGTGGTTGAAAGTTTCTCTCTTTTAGGACTTTAAATATTGGGGTCCACTCTCTTCTAGCTTGTAGAGTTTCTGCTGAGAAATCTGATGATAATCTACTGGGTCTTCCTTTATATGTTGTATTCTTCTTTTCCCTGGCTGCCTTGAGAATTTTTTCTTTGCCGTTGGTTTGTGTCAATTTCATTATGATATGCCTTGGAGTAGGTTTGTTGGGGTTAAGAAAACTCGGAGTTCTGTTTGCTTCTTGAACTTGAGGCTTTAGTTCTTTCCACAGGCTTGGGAAGTTCTCATCTATTATTTGTTTGAGTATGTTCTCCATTCCATTTTCTCTCTCTTCTCCCTCTGATATACCTATTATTCTTATGTTATTCTTTTTGATGGAGTCAGATAATTCTTATAGGGCTATCTCATTTTTTTTAATTTTTGAGTCTCTTTCTTCATCTCTTTGTTGTGCCTCAAGTTGCTTGTCTTCTATTTCACTAATCCTCTCTTCTATCTGACCTGTTCTATTAGCTAAGCTTGTTACTTCGTTTTTCAGCTCGTGAATTGAGTTTTTCATCTCTGTTTGATTTGTTTTTATAGTTTCAATTTCCTTGGACATATATTCTTTTTGTTCATTGAGTTGTTTTCTGAGCTCCCTAAATTGCCTTTCTGTGTTTTCTTGTATATCTCGGAGGATTTTTAGGATTTCAATCTTGAATTCTCTGTCATTTAGCTCCAAGGTTTCCAATATATTAAATTTTTTCTCCATAGATTTTTCCTCATCTAGCTGTGTTACCTCTCTTTCTTTTGTATCCATGATATTCGATTTTCTCTTCCTTAATGGCATCTTTGGATGTATTGTGAAGCATCTGGAGGCTCCAAGTATAGGTTTTTCTGTTTCTGGTTGAAGATCTTGTTGAGTTTTGGGGCAGATTTATCAGTATCGCTTCCTACCCCGCCATTACTCTGACGTCATCTCCTGTCTTTTTAAATTTAACCTCTCTTTTTTACAAATTCTAAAAAGCATAGCTCAAAAAATGTAACATAAAATGTTTTTTAACATTAGAATAAATTTATTTTTTTGTATTTATTTTATTTAATTACCATAAAAGCATGCTTGGCTTTATATTTTTTCTTTAATATTTGACTTAATTATTATAACATATTTCTCAGAAATTTGTATATAGTGCACCTACAATTATTTGTGGGATTTTAAATGCTCCTCAACTTCAGAAAGTTTGACTACCACTGCAATAGAGTTATGATAATCAAAACAGCATGGTATTGGCAGAAAAACAGACATTCATCTTTGAAAACATGATTCTGTTTTCTCTCTCTCTGATGCTGTAAGATAAAAGAAAATACATAGAAAATAAACATACTGGTCTCTGTGACCATTCCTGCCATTGAGTGCCAAAGTTCTGTGAGCTGCTCTAGCAAATGAATCAAATGCAAAGAATGGGAACATAGAAATTTTCCATCTGTAACCAGTTAATCAGAAGCACAAGTCATAACTAAAGTGTATATTTTAATGAAGGTGGGAGATTTGCAGTTTTGTGGAGTGAGTTCTTAATCTGTAGGACATGATGTTGTCTGGGTAGCTAGTGTTAGAATCAAATTATTATAAATTGTAGAACACCAGCTGGTGCCACACAGAATAGCTTGGTTTGGGGGGAAACCTCTATTTATTTGGTGAGTGTTCTGTAATAAGTAGTAAAGGAGATGCACAGGAGAGAACCACCAGTAACAAAGGGAAAACTGAGTCTTAATTTCCCCTTTATAGATGCTTTCTCAGGTCATTCCTTTCTATAGTAATTTCTCTGACTTCTGTTCTAATAAAACTTAATTTATCCTGTGTACAGATCAGGTAATCACATTCTGCTTTATAAAATCTCTTACAATGGTATTATTGAACTTTCATTAATTTCTTGTATTATATCTTCCATGTCCTCTATTTTCCTTAGTAAAGCTGAAAAAATGTAAATATTCCATTAAAACAAAACAAAAGCAGGTATTTTGTGGGATCTGATGTCCTTTTCTCATCTTGTAATTTTTTATTTTTCAATTATAGTTTTCATTCAATATTATTGAAAGCCCTCAACAAAATGTTTTGTATTT
>NW_027095470.1:151823-177873 GCF_036850765.1 Saccopteryx bilineata | reverse complement strand
CTCTTATCTTCATTCTTGATACTTTTTTTCCTCCTCCAATTTGGCCGATTAACTCTCTGCCGGTCTTACTCTCTCCTCTCCTTGAACTACACTACCCATAAGTGTTACATCTCCCATTATCTTTTTTCTCCTCTTCCTTTCTCTCTATGAGGGTTGCACTCGAAAACCCTTAACTCTCTCTCTCTCCTTTCTTTTTTCTTCTTTTAGTGGTTCCCTCTTTTTTTCTCTCTCTCTCTTTCTTTTCTCCCTCTATATTAGTTTCTTCCTTTCTCCTCTACATCTCCTCTCATTCAAACCTCAATAACAAACAAATTATCTTATCAGGGACTCAAACTTATGTTTGTGGCATTTTGGGGGGTTTATACTTCACCTTTTTTTTAATTTTATTTATTGATTTTTAGAGAGAGGGGAGAGAGAGAGAGAGAGAGAAGGGGGAGGAGCAGGAAGCATCAACTCCCATATGTGCCTTGACCAGGCAAGCCCAGGGTTTTGAACCGGCAACCTCAGTGTTCCAGGTCGACGCTTTATCCCACTGCGCCACCACAGGTCAGGCTTACTTCACCTTTTTAACTCACTAGCAGTGCTCCCATCCCTGGCTCTCCATTTTATCTAGTTCTTGTTCCACTAAATAAAATAGTATTTTTTTAATTTCTCCCCCAATTTTTCTGTTCTCCTCTTATTCCTCTCATCATAATTCTTAGACAACCAACACCTAAAAGCAAATCATTTTATTCTTGACCCAAATTTTTTTCTTATTTGCTTTTTTGTAGGTCTATACCCCCCCTTTTTTTTTTTGCCCCTTTATTACTTTTCCCCAATTCAGGACCTCCATCACAGGCATTGTTTGTTATAATTCACAGTTCACCACAAGATTTTCTCAAGCAAAAGGGGAGAGGAGAGGAAAAAAAGAGGGGAGGAATAATTTCATATTTTAAAAAATTATTATTTTATTTTTCTTTATTTCATTATTAATTTTTTAAAAAAAACAACTCTTTTTGATTTTTGATTTTTTAACTTTTTATTCTTTATTAAATCTCATTAATACTATCAACAAAACCACCCTCAGATGCCATTAAGGAAGAGAAAATCGAATATCATGGATACAAAAGAAAGAGAGGTAACACAGCTAGATGAGGAAAAATCTATGGAGAAAAAATTTAATATATTGGAAACCTTGGAGCTAAATGACAGAGAATTGAAGATAGAAATTCTAAAAAACCTCCAAAATATACAAGAAAACACAGAAAAGCTATTTAGGGAGCTCAGAAAACAACTCAATGAACACAAAGAATATATGTCCAAAGAAATTGAAAGTATAAAAAAAAATCAAACAGAGATGAAAAACTCAATTCACGAGCTGAAAAACGAAGTAACAAGCTTAGCTATTAGAACAGGTCAGATAGAAGAGAGGATTAGTGAAATAGAAGACAAGCAACTTGAGGCACAACAGAGAGAAGAAGAAAGAGACTCAAAAATTAAAAAAAATGAGATAGCCCTACAAGAATTATCTGACTCCATCAAAAAGAATAACATAAGAATAATAGGTATATCAGAGGGAGAAGAGAGAGAAAATGGAATGGAGAACATACTCAAACAAATAATAGATGAGAACTTCCCAAGCCTGTGGAAAGAACTAAAGCCTCAAATTCAAGAAGCAAACAGAACACCGAGTTTTCTTAACCCCAACAAACCTACTCCAAGGCATATCATAATGAAATTGACACAAACCAACAGCAAAGAAAAAATTCTCAAGGCAGCCAGGGAAAAGAGGAATACAACATATAAAGGAAGGCCCATTAGATTATCATCCGATTTCTCAGCAGAAACTCTACAAGCTAGAAGAGAGTGGACCCCAATATTTAAAGTCCTGAAAGAGAGGAAATTTCAGCCATGAATACTATACCCATCAAAGCTATCCTTCAAATATGAAGGAGAAATAAAAACATTCACAGATACAGAAAAGATGAGGGAATTTATCATCAGAAAACCCCCACTCCAGAATTACTAAAGGGGGTTCTCCAATCAGATACAAAGAACAAAGAAAAAACAGAGCCACAAGAAAAAGCTCCAAGAAGAACACAATAAAACCAAATTAAAACTGTGACAACAACAAAAAAAAAGAGGGGGAGAAGATGGAGATTAACAGTAGCAAAGGATAATGGAGTGCAAAAGTACTCACAAAATAGTTCGCTACAATGAAAAGGGTAGGGACCCTTTTCATTACTCAAAGGTAACCACCATTGAAAAAACCACCACAGGAGTGGGGAGGGGCACAAAGAAAACAAGATAGAAGGTGACAGAGGACAATCTGACTTTGGGTGGTGGGTATGCAACATAATTGAACGACAAGATAACCTGGACTTGTTATCTTTGAATATATGTATCCTGATTATTGATGTCATCCCATTAAAAAAATAAAAGTATAAAAAAAAAAACCACCACAGAAGCACATGAGATAAAAAAGATAGCAACAGAGGAAAGATGTATGGAATACAACCAAATAAAAACAAAAGATAGAAAAACGAAAGCGAAGGATCAAACAAGACACAAAACTAACAGAAAGCAAGATATAAAATGGCAATAGGGAACTCACAAGTATCAATAATTACACTAAATATAAACGGATTAAACTCACCAATAAAAAGGCACAGAGTAGCAGAATGGATTAAAAAAGAAAATCCAACTATATGCTGCCTACAGGAAACTCATCTAAGTAACAAGGATAAAAACAAATTCAAAGTGAAAGGCTGGAAAACAATACTCAAAGCAAATAACATCCAAAAAAAGCAGGTGTAGCAATACTCATATTGGATAATGCAGACTACAAGACAGGAAAAATACTCAGAGATAAAAATGGCCATTTCATAATGGCTAAGGGGACTCTGAATCAAGAAGACATAACAATTCTTAATATATATGCACCAAACCAAGGAGCACCAAAATATATAAGACAGCTACTTATTGATCTTAAAACAAAAACTGACAAAAATACAATCATACTTGGGACCTCAATACACCGCTGACGGCTCTAGATCAGTCATCGAAACAGAGAATCAACAAAGACATATTGGCCTTAAACAAAACACTAGAGCACCTGGATATGATAGACATCTACATGACATTTCATTCCAAAGTGACTGAGTATACATTTTTCTCCAGTGTACATGGATCATTCTCAAGAATTGACCATATGTTGGGCCACAAAAACAACATCAGCAAATTCAGAAAAATTGAAGTTGTACCAAGCATATTTTCTGATCATAAAGCCTTGAAACTAGAATTCAACTGCAAAAAAGAGGAAAAAAATCCCACAAAAATGTGGAAACTAAACAACATACTTTTAAAAAATGAATGGGTCAAAGAAGAAATAAGTGCAGAGATCAAAAGATATATACAGACTAATGAAAATGACAATACGACATATCAGAATCTATGGGATGCAGCAAAAGCAGTGATAAGAGGGAAGTTCATATCACTTCAGGCATATATGAACAAACAAGAGAGAGCCCAAGTGAACCACTTAACTTCCCACCTTAAGGAACTGGAAAAAGAAGAACAAAGACAACCCAAAAGCAGCCAAAGAAAGGAGATAATAAAAATCAGAGCAGAAATAAATGAATTAGAGAACAGAAAAACTATAGAAAAAATTAATAGAACAAGGAGCTGGTTCTTTGAAAAGATCAACAAAATTGACAAACCCTTGGCAAGACTTACCAAGGAAAAAAGAGAAAGAACTCATATAAACAAAATCCAAAATGAAAGAGGAGAAATCACTACGGACACCGTAGATATACAAAGAATTATTGTAGAATACTATGAAAAACTTTATGCCACTAAATTCAACAACCTAGAAGAAATGGATAAATTCCTAGAACAATACAACCTTCCTAGACTGAGTCAAGAAGAAGCAGAAAGCCTAAACAGACCTATCAGTAGAGAAGAAATAGAAAAAACCATTAAAAACCTCCCCAAAAATAAAAGTCCAGGCCCTGACGGCTATACCAGTGAATTTTATCAAACATTCAAAGAAGACTTGGTTCCTATTCTACTCAAAGTCTTCCAAAAAATTGAAGAAGAAGCAATACTTCCAAACACATTTTATGAGGCCAACATAACCCTCATACCAAAACCAGGCAAGGATGGCACAAAAAAAGAAAACTACAGACCAATATCTCTAATGAATACAGATGCTAAAATACTAAACAAAATACTAGCAAATCGAATACAACAACATATTAAAAAAAATAATACATCATGATCAAGTGGGATTCATCCCAGAATCTCAAGGATGGTTCAACATACGTAAAACGGTTAACGTAATACACCATATCAACAAAACAAAGAACAAAAACCACATGATCTTATCAATAGACGCAGAAAAGGCTTTCGATAAAATACAACACAATTTTATGTTTAAGACTCTCAACAAAATGGGTATAGAAGGAAAATATCTCAACATGATAAAGGCCATATATGATAAACCATCAGCTAACATCATATTAAATGGCACGAAACTGAAGGCTTTCCCCCTTAAATCAGGAACAAGACAGGGTTGTCCACTCCCTCCACTCTTATTTAATGTGGTACTAGAGGTTCTCGCCACAGCAATCAGACAAGACAAAGAAATAAAAGGCATCCATATCGGAAAAGAAGAAGTAAAGGTATCACTTTTTGCAGATGATATGATCCTATACATCGAAAACCCCAAAGAATCCACAAAAAGACTACTAGAAACAATAAGCCAATACAGTAAGGTCCCAGGATACAAAATTAACATACAGAAGTCAATAGCCTTTCTATATGCCAACAATGAAACAATTCAGAACCAACTCAAAAGAATAATCCCGAGGAGATGACGTCAGAGTAATGGCGGGGTAGGAAGCGATACCGATAAATCTCCCCCAAAACTCAACAAGATCTTCAACCAGAAACAGAAAAACCTATACTTGGAGCTTCCAGATGCTTCGCAATACACCCAAAGGTATGATTGAGTGAAAAATTGGCTAAATATATAACCAAACCCCGAAGGAAAAAGGGAGTAAGAAATGCTCCGCCTTCCTCACTAACCTAAACAGGGCGGCTTTCTCTGGTAACTGTGAATATAGAAACTGAGGCGGGCAAAGGGGGTGAATAGATCCAGGCCGCCGCGGCACAAACAGCCGAACCAGGCTGTGGCACACAGATCCAAGCCGAGGAAAATCTGATCCTGTGGCAACCCAGGCAATACAAGCTAACAGTGGCGCCAAACCCAAACAAAGAAAGACAAGCGGAGCGGCCATTTTACCCGGTCTCCTGGTCGGTGCGCAGTTAGTGGGCGAGAATTTCTTCCTAGGCCCCGAGAGTGGGTGCCCGTGTTGCCCCACGGAGATGCAGGGTCAGAAGCCTTTCTGTGGGCCCAGGATAGAGTCTCTGGGCAGCCCCAGCGCCCTGGGAAAGCCACGCACGGGAGGGAGTGAGAACTACTTCCAACGGTGGAGATTTTCCGTGCTGGTGAGGGTTTCACTCAGAGGGAACTGCGGCCGGCCTCATATTCTGGTGTGCGCGCGCAGATAAGGAGTGAGCGATTCCTCCGAATGCCTCCGCAGTGCGCGCCCGTGTTATCGCAGAGAGGGGCAGAGTCAGGGGCCTTTGTGTGGGCCAAAGCGGAATCTCGAGCCGCCCCAGCGCCTTGCAAAAGCCGCGCACGGGGACGGAGCGAGACTCAATTCCAACGCTGCAACTTTTCCCTGCGGTTGGGGGTTTCACTCAGAGCGTGAGACTGCTGGCTGGATATCCTGGTCGCAGACAGTGAGTGAGAGTTTCCTCCAAGCGCCCCCCAGAAGTGGGCGCCCGCTTCTGTTACCGGACAGAGTGGCAGAGCCAGTGGTCTTTGAGTGGGCGGAAAGCCCGCCTGATTATGCTAGCAGCTCTGACTGACTGAGCATTACGCAGAGCCCTGTGCTGAGTGGAAATAGAGTGGGGAGTTGCCAGCTCTTTGAGCCTCTTACTATCCAGGCAGAGGCAGCAGCAACCCCATAGCTGGATTATCAGGCTACTAATTGAGGAAGGAAAGACTAGGAGAAAGGCTCCAGGAACACGGACTCTCTCACTGTCGGAGCCTATAAATGCTAATGAGCCTCGACTCCCACGAGACTAAAGCACAATACATGACATTGCCATAGAGACTTATCAACTGCAAGCCTCTACCTGAGCGTGCCAAAGGGGCAGAACCCGGGGTACAGAGTCACCGACCAGGAAGAGGGAGAGAAAAGAAAAAGCAAGAAGATAACCTCTCAAAATCAAGAATAATCTGCAGACTTTATAACCTATCACATTTTATTATATTTGTTCGTTTGTTTCTCTTATCTTCATTCTTGACACTTTTTTTTCTTCCTCCAATTTGGCCGATTAACTCTCTACTGGTCTTACTCTCTCCTCTCCTTGAACTACACTACCCATAAGTGTTACATCTCCCATTATCTTTTCTCTTCTCTTCCTTTCTCTCTATGAGGGTTGCACTCTAAAACCCTTAACTCTCTCTCTCTCTCCTTTCTTTTTTCTTCTTTTAGTGGTTCCCTCTTTTTTTTTCTCTCTCTCTCTTTCTTTTCTCCCTCTATATTAGTTTCTTCCTTTCTCCTTTACATCTCCTCTCATTCAAACCTCAATAACAAACAAATTATCTTATCTGGGACTCAAACCTATGTTTGTGGCATTTTAGGGGGTTTTTACTTCACCTTTTTAACTCACTAGCAGTGCTCCCATCCCTGGCTCTCCATATTATCTAGTTCTTGTTCCACTAAATACAATAGTAAGTTTTTAATTTGTCCCCCCATTTTTCCGTTTTCCTCTTATTCCTCTCATCATAACTCTTAGACAACCAACACCTAAAAGCAAATCATTTTATTCTTGACCCAAATTTTTTCCTTATTTGCTTTTTGTGGGTCCATACGCTCTTTTTTTTTTCTTTTTTCTTTTTTTTTTCCTTTTTTTTTTTTTCTTTTTTTCTTTTTTGCCCCTTTATTACTTTTCCCCAATTCAGGCCCTCCATCACAGACATTGTTTGTTATAAATCACAGTCCACCACAAGATTTTCTCAAGAAAGAGGGGAGAGGAGAGGAGAGGAAAAAAGGAGAGGGGGGATAATTTCCTTTTTTAAAAAATTTTTATTTTATTTTATTTTTCTTTATTTCATTATTAATTTTTTTTAAAAAAAACAACTCTTTTCGATTTTTTATTTTTTTTTATTTTTTTTAACTTTTTATTCTTTATTAAATCTCATTAATACTATCAACAAAACCACCCTCAGATGCCATTAAGGAAGAGAAAATCGAATATCATGGATACAAAAGAAAGGTAACACAGCTAGATGAGAAAAAATCTATGGAGAAAAAATTTAATATATTGGAAACCTTGGAGCTAAATGACAGAGAATTCAAGATAGAAATCCTAAAAATCCTCCGAGATATACAAGAAAACACAGAAAGGCAATATAGGGAGCTCAGAAAACAACTCAATGAACACAAAGAATATATGTCCAAGGAAATTGAAACTATAAAAACAAATCAAACAGAGATGAAAAACTCAATTCACGAGCTGAAAAACGAAGTAACAAGCTTAGCTAATAGAACAGGTCAGATAGAAGAGAGGATTAGTGCAATAGAAGACAAGCAACTTGAGGCACAACAGAGAGAAGAAGAAAGAGACTCAAAAATTAAAAAAAATGAGATAGCCCTACAAGAATTATCTGACTCCATCAAAAAGAATAACATAAGAATAATAGGTATATCAGAGGGAGAAGAGAGAGAAAATGGAATGGAGAACATACTCAAACAAATAATAGATGAGAACTTCCCAAGCCTGTGGAAAGAACTAAAGCCTCAAGTTCAAGAAGCAAACAGAACTCCAAGTTTTCTTAACCCCAACAAACCTACTCCAAGGCATATCATAATGAAATTGACACAAACCAACAGCAAAGAAAAAATTCTCAAGGCAGCCAGGGAAAAGAAGAATACAACATATAAAGGAAGGCCCATTAGATTATCATCAGATTTCTCAGAAGAAACTCTACAAGCTAGAAGAGAGTGGACCCCAATATTTAAAGTCCTGAAAGAGAGGAACTTTCAGCCACAAATACTATACCCATCAAAGCTATCCTTCAAATACGAAGAAGAAATAAAAACATTCACAGATACAGAAAAGATGAGGGAATTTATCATGAGAAAACCCCCACTCCAGGAATTACTAAAGGGGGTTCTCCAATAAGATACAAAGAACAAAAAAAAAACAGAGCCACAAGTAAAAGCTCCAAGAAGAACACAATAAAACCAAATTTAAACTGTGACAACAACAAAAAGAAAGAGGGGGAGAAGATGGAGAGTAACAGTAGCAAAGGATGATGGAGTGCAAAAGTACTCACAAAATAGTTCGCTACAATGAACAGGGTAGGGACCCTTTTCATTACTCAAAGGTAACCACCATTGAAAAAACCACCACAGAAGCACATGAGATAAAAAAGATAGCAACAGAGGAAAGATGTATGGAATACAACCAAATAAAAACAAAAGATAGAAAAACGAAAGCGAAGGATCAAACAAGACACGAAACTAACAGAAAGCAAGATATAAAATGGCAATAGGGAACTCACAAGTATCAATAATTACACTAAATGTAAACGGATTAAACTCACCAATAAAAAGGCACAGAGTAGCAGAATGGATTAAAAAAGAAAATCCAACTGTATGCTGCCTACAGGAAACTCATCTAAGTAACAAGGATAAAAACAAATTCAAAGTGAAAGGCTGGAAAACAATACTCCAAGCAAATAATATCCAAAAAAAAGCAGGTGTAGCAATACTCATATCGGATAATGCTGACTACAAGACAGGAAAAGTACTCAGAGACAAAAATGGCCATTTCATAATGGCTAAGGGGACACTGAATCAAGAAGACATAACAATTCTTAATATATATGCACCAAACCAAGGAGCACCAAAATGTATAAGACAGCTACTTATTGATCTTAAAACAAAAACTGAAAAAATACAATCATACTTGGAGACCTCAATACACCGCTGACGGCTCTAGATCGGTCATCCAAACAGAGAATCAACAAAGACATAGTGGCCTTAAACAAAACACTAGAGCACCTGGATATGATAGACATCTACAGGACATTTCATCCCAAAGTGACTGAGTATACATTTTTCTCCAGTGTACATGGATCATTCTCAAGAATTGACCATATGTTGGGCCACAAAAACAACATCAGCAAATTCAGAAAAATCGAAGTTGTACCAAGCATATTTTCTGATCATAAAGCCTTGAAACTAGAATTCAACTGCAAAAAAGAGGAAAAAAATCCCACAAAAATGTGAAAACTAAACAACATACTTTTAAAAAATGAATGGGTCAAAGAAGAAATAAGTGCAGAGATCAAAAGATATATACAGACTAATGAAAATGACAATACGACATATCAGAATCTATGGGATGCAGCAAAAGCAGTGATAAGAGGGAAGTTCATATCGCTTCAGGCATATATGAACAAACAAGAGAGAGCCCAAGTGAACCACTTAACTTCCCACCATAAGGAACTTGAAAAAGAAGAACAAAGACAACCCAAAACCAGCCGAAGAAAGGAAATAATAAAAATCAGAGGAGAAATAAATGAATTAGAGAACAGAAAAACTATAGAAAAAATTAATAGAACAAGGAGCTGGTTCTTTGAAAAGATCAACAAAATTGACAAACCCTTGGCAAGACTTACCAAGGAAAAAAGAGAAAGAACTCATATAAACAAAATCCAAAATGAAAGAGGAGAAATCACCACGGACACTGTAGATATACAAAGAATTATTGTAGAATACTATGAAAAACTTTATGCCACTAAATTCAACAACCTAGAAGAAATGGATAAATTCTTAGAAAAATACAACCTTCCTAGACTGAGTCAAGAAGAAGCAGAAAGCCTAAACAGAACTATCAGTAGAGAAGAAATAGAAAAAACCATTAAAAACCTCCCCAAAAATAAAAGTCCAGGCCCTGACGGCTATACCAGCGAATTTTATCAAACATTCAAAGAAGACTTGGTTCCTATTCTACTGAAAGTCTTCCAAAAAATTGAAGAAGAAGCAATACTTCCAAACACATTTTATGAGGCCAACATAACCCTCATCCCAAAACCAGGCAAGGATGGCACAGAAAAAGAAAACTACAGACCAATATCTCTAATGAATACAGATGCTAAAATACTAAACAAAATACTAGCAAATCGAATACAACAACATATTAAAAAAATAATACATCATGATCAAGTGGGATTCATCCCAGAATCTCAAGGATGGTTCAACATACGTAAAACGGTTAATGTAATACACCATATCAACAAAACAAAGAACAAAAACCACATGATCTTATCAATAGATGCAGAAAAGGCTTTCGATAAAATACAACACAATTTTATGTTTAAGACTCTCAACAAAATGGGTATAGAAGGAAAATATCTCAACATGATAAAGGCCATATATGATAAACCATCAGCTAACATCATATTAAATGGCACGAAACTGAAGGCTTTCCCCCTTAAATCAGGAACAAGACAGGGTTGTCCACTCTCTCCACTCTTATTTAATGTGGTACTAGAGGTTCTCGCCACAGCAATCAGACAAGACAAAGAAATAAAAGGCATCCATATCGGAAAAGAAGAAGTAAAGGTATCACTTTTTGCAGATGATATGATCCTATACATCGAAAACCCCAAAGAATCCACAAAAAGACTACTAGAAACAATAAGCCAATACAGTAAGGTCGCAGGATACAAAATTAACATACAGAAGTCAATAGCCTTTCTATATGCCAACAATGAAACAACTGAGAAGGAACTCAAAAGAATAATCCCCTTCACGATTGCAACAAAAAAAATAAAATACTTAGGAATAAACATAACAAAGAATGTAAAGGACTTATATAATGAAAACTATAAACCATTGTTAAGGGAAATCAAAAAAGATATAATGAGATGGAAGAATATACCTTGTTCTTGGCTAGGAAGAATAAATATAATCAAGATGGCTATATTACCCAAAGCAATATACAAATTTAATGCAATTCCCATCAAACTTCCAATGACGTTTTTTAAAGAAATAGAGCAAAAAATCATCAGATTTATATGGAACTATAAAAAACCCCGAATAGCCAAAGCAATCCTAAAGAAAAAGAATGAAGCTGGGGGCATTACAATACCTGACTTCAAACTCTATTATAGGGCCACGACAATCAAAACAGCATGGTATTGGCAGAAAAATAGACACTCAGACCAATGGAACAGAATAGAAAGTCCAGAAATAAAACCACATATATATAGTCAAATAATTTTTGATAAAGGGGCCAACAACACACAATGGAGAAAAGAAAGCCTCTTCAATAAATGGTGCTGGGAAAACTGGAAAGCCACATGCAAAAGAATGAAACTGGACTACAGTCTCTCCCCCTGTACAAAAATTAACTCAAAATGGATCAAAGATCTAAACATAAGACCTGAAACAATTAAGTACATAGAAGAAGACATAGGTACTCAACTCATGGACCTGGGTTTTAAAGAGCATTTTATGAATTTGACTCCAATGGCAAGAGAAGTGAAGGCAAAAATTAATGAATGGGACTACATCAGACTAAGAAGTTTTTGCTCAGCAAGAGAAACTGATAACAAAATAAACAGAAAGCCAACTAAATGGGAAATGATATTTTCAAACAACAGCTCAGATAAGGGCCTAATATCCAAAATATACAAAGAACTCATAAAACTCAACAACAAACAAACAAACAATCCCATCAAAAAATGGGAAGAGGATATGAACAGACACTTCTCCCAGGAAGAAATACAAATGGCCAACAGATATATGAAAAGATGCTCATCTTCTTTAGCTATTAGAGAAATGCAAGTCAAAACAGCAATGAGATACCACCTCACACCTGTTCAATTCGCTATTATTAGCAAGACAGGTAATAGCAAATGTTGGAGAGGCTGTGGAGAAAAAGGAACCCTCATACACTGTTGGTGGGAATGTAAAGTAGTACAACCATTATGGAAGAAAGTATGGTGGTTCCTCAAAAAACTGCAAATAGAACTACCTTATGACCCAGCAATCCCTCTACTGGGTATATACCCCCAAAACTCAGAAACATTGGTACGTAAAGACACATGCAGCCCCATGTTTATTGCAGCATTGTTCACAGTGGCCAGGACATGGAAACAACCAAAAAGCCCATCAATAGATGACTGGATAAAGAAGATGTGGCACATATACACTATGGAATACTACTCAGCCATAAGAAATGATGACATTGGAACATTTACAGCAAAATGGTGGGATCTTGATAACATGATACGAAGCGAAATAAGTAAATCAGAAAAAACCAGGAACTGCATTATTCCATACGTAGGTGGGACATAAAAGATAAACTAAGAGACATTGATAAGAGTGTGGTGATTATGGGGGGGAGGGGGGAATGGGAGAGGGAAAGGGGGAGGGGGAGTGGCACAAAGAAAACAAGATAGAAGGTGACAGAGGACAATCTGACTTTGGGTGATGGGTATGCATCGTAATTGAACGACAAGATACTCTGGACTTGTTATCTTTGAATATATGTATCCTGATTTATTGATGTCACCCCATTAAAAAAATAAAATTATTAAGAAAAAAGAATCATACAGGCAGTTCATTACTCACAGATCATATGGCATACCTGTGTACAGCTTAATGGGGCACCATCATCGTGCTTGTCTAGCTGTCCTTGTTTAGAGAAGCCAGCATGGACACTCCACATTCAATTTTGGAGTCTGGACAACTAACTGCTGCTGGGGACCCATTGGCTTTAGTACCCTTTCTGGCAAACACCTTCTAACAGGTGTTAATCTCTGGATTATCATATCAAACCACTTTTTTGTATTTCCTTGCAGAGAGCTTTTTTTTGTTAATCTACAGAATAGTCACATTAAGCCATGTTTAGGGAGTTCCTTGCAGAGAGCTCTTTTTATCTATATATAATTTCACAAACACATACTAACTGGGCCCTGAGCTAAGGGCATGGTCTAGCTTATCATATCCCTATACACTAGATTAGCTTCCACCCAAAGGGTGTAGGTTATTCACTTATCTTAGAAGCTTTTAATATTATATTCTAACATTTTTATATATCTTCCATACTTATATTTCTATGTATTTAATTACTATAATATTATATTACTGTAACATTCTCCCCCTTAATCATTGTGAGCTAAAATTTTTCCTGGATTCTTATGCTTATTCAGTAATGCTTGTTGTGTTCATGTTGGCAGGAAGGTAGATATGGATGCGGAAAGAGAGAGAAGAGAGTTGGACACTATATTTTATGGAACTTGGGATGCCTGCTCTAGGGAGAAGCCTCATGGTTCCGTTTAGTTTAATCTGATAGAAGGCTCCAGTGTTCATAGGCTTCATGGCACATTAGAGGAAACCATTGTGTCCTGAGAAGTCCATTGTCTTCTTAGCCCTCTGGCTCAGGTTTGGGAGGGGTTTCCTCAAGGCACTGCCACCAGGTGTTTTGGGGAAGCAAGAAGTAAATGGTTGCATTGTAGGAGAGTCACCATGGGAGTCAAAAGTGGGTGAAAAACTCTGGGAGGTACAGACCTGAGATGGTTTACAGCAAGAAAATGTTTGTCCCAGCCGAAAAATACAAACATGGTCCTAAAAGAGATCTGAGTTTTTTGTTAATTTGTTTGTTTGTTTGCCATTTCTTCTACCTTTCTCCTAAGAGAAAAGTATGAGGCACATTGCAGATTTATTACTCAATTTTTTCTAGGATTTTAATTATTTTATTGACTTGAGAGAGAGAGAGAAAGAGAAAGAGAAAGAAGCATGCTCATTACTTCACTTAGTTGTTCCATTTAGTTAGGTGCTCATTGGTTGGTCCTTTTAAGTGCCAACAATGGGGCTCACACCTGTCACGTTGGTGTTTGGTACAGTGCCATATGCAGTGAGCTACATGGCCAGTGCCCCATAGGCTTTCTTTAATGTAGTATTTAATCATTAATTTGAAGTTATTTTATATTTCCAATTGTGATATGTTTGGGGGGGTTATTTAGAAAATATCATTTATTCCTTAAAGCATAAGGAGCTCATGTGTCTCTTTTATTAATATTTTTAGCCAGACCAGGCAGTGGCACAGTAGATACAGCATCGTACTAAAATGCAGAGGACCCAAATTTTAAACCCTGAAGTCCCAAGCTTGAGTGCAGGCTCATCCGGCTTGAGCAGGAGCTTAGAATCTTGAGTGAAAAGTCACGGGCTTGAACTTGTAATTATAAACATGACCCCATGGTTGCTGACTTGAGCCCAATGGTGACTGGCTTGAAGCCAAAGGCCTCTGGCTTCAAAAAAGGGTCACTTGCTTTGCTCTAGGCCCCCACTCAAGGCCCATATGAGAAAGCAATGAACAACTAAAGAGCTGCAATGATGAATTGATGCTTCTTAGCTCTCTTTTTTTCTGCCTGTCTGTCCCTCTCTGTTCCTCTCTCAACCTATATTTCAGGTTAATGGCCCTGAAAACCAAACACACATTTTATATTCTTTCAAACCTGAAAGCTGGTTGGATATTGGTTTCTGTTGCTTTGTGGTCCCTTTTCAATATGTTTGAAGTGTACTACTCTGTTGTCATTCTGTGCCCATGGTAGTTTTAGAAAAGAACTTAAGTACAATCACCTTAGTGTTAACATGAAGATTCCAAGGACAGCTTGTTGACACCTTACCTATTTCTTGTGTTTAATAGGTTTTGTGTTTCCCAACAAAAAGTAATCTATCAGGTTTGTTACATGTTCTCAAATTAAGTCCATGTTATCCATGTCACTTTTTTTTATGAACTGAGAAGCAGGGGGGAGGCGGAGAGATAGACGCGTGCATGTGCCCAACCGAGATCTAACTGGCATGCCCACTGGGAGCCAATGCTCTGCTCATCTGGAGTGTTGCTCTGCTGCAACCAGAACCATTCTAGTGCCTTAAGTGGAAGCCATGGAGCTGTCCTCAGAAGCCGGGCCAACTCTGCTCAAATGGAGCCTTGGCTGCAAGAGGGGAATAGACAGATAGAGAGAAAGGAGAAGGGAAAGGGTGGAGAAGCAGATGGGCATTTCTCCTGTGTGTCCTGACCGAAAATTGAATTCAGGAATTCCACATGCCCAGGCAACACTCTACTTCTGAGCCAACTGGCCAGGGCCTGTCCATGTCACCTTTAAGAATCCAAAATTCTGGCCTGACCAGGTGGTGGCACAGTGGATAGAGTGTCAAACTGGGATGCTGAGGACCCAGGTTTGAGACTCTGAGGTTGCCAGCTTGAGCACGGGCTTATCTGGTTTGAGCAAAACTCACTAGGCTGGACCAAATGTCGCCAGTTCAAGCAAGGGGTCACTTGCTTTGCTGAAGGCCTATGGTCAAGGCACATATGAGAAAGCAATCAATGAACAACTAAGGTGTCACAATGAAAAAACTGATGATTAATGCTTGTGCCCATCTGCTTCACCACCCTCCCCCTCTCCTTCCTCTCTGTCTCTCTCTTCCCCTCCCGCAGCAAGGCTCCACTGGAGCAATGATGGCTCGGGCACTGGGGATGGCTCCTTGGCCTCTGCCCCAGGCACTAGAGTGGCTCTGGTTGCAACAGAGTGACGCCCTGGAGGGGCAGAGCATCGTACCCTGGTAGGCAGAGCATCGCCCCCTGGTGGATGTCCCAGGTGGATCCCGGTCGGGTGCATGCAGGAGTCTGTCTGACTGTCTCTCCCTGTTTCAAGCTTCAGAAAAATACATACATACATACATACATACATACATACATAAATAAATAAATAAATAAATAAATAAATAAATAAATATGAAACTCTAGGGTTGTTGGCTAAAGGCACACATGGGAGGCAACTATTCTGAGGTAATGCTTTCTCCTTTCCTCCTTTTCTCTCTGTCTCCTCACATTTCTCTATAATCAATCTATAACATTTTCCCCAAAAATCTAAAATTCTCTTAGTAAGGTTTTTGAAATGTCTTATATATGCAATATAACCTCATTTTCTTGTATTCTTGGGAGTGCAAATTTTGCTTGAGCATGTATTATATGTTGAATATTTCTTGTCCATCTTATTATTTCACCTGATTATTAGCCCAGCTGCTAGAACTTTCAAAGTATGAGGATATTTTTAAATTTTATCAACCACAGTGTTGATGAGTTGTCCTGTGACATGAATGGCTGGGGTACTAACTCCTGGAGAGTCATGTGCAGCTGAGATCATGGACATGTGCCAACTAAGGGTAAGCATTGTTTCTTTTTCCTCTGTCAGTAACTCAGTTTATTTTTGGGGGTATGGTAAAATGTGGTATTGCTGTGAGTTGTTTCTCTCTTCTACATTTACACTGGTAGTGAAATATATATTTTAGCTTCCTGGTTGGCTTAGAGAGCTATGAGGTTTCCTTTATGAAGTCCTGGCTCTGTTTGCATTGTAAGTATCAGATGGAGCTCCTGCATCTGTCATGCAGCAAGTGGGGTCAGGCACTTGGTTCCATGTCTGAAGTTTGGTTATGGGGTCTTGGTTACACATCAGAAGTCTGTCTCCAGGGTCTGTGGCCAAATCTCTATTCTGTTGTGCATCCAGGGTCTGAGGTATTTTTCCTATAGCCTTATATCTGAGTTTCAGAGTGGGGCCCACAAGAAGCTACAGTTCTAGGGCATGATGTATAAACTCTGGTGTCTAAAGTACCATGTCAGTTTCTGGCATTGGTGTTTCCTAGTCTCAGTTGGTTCTGTGGACCAGTGTTTGTAGATCAGTGCCAAGTTTTCTTTTTTGTTTGGAAGTCGGTCCAGTGCTCAGCTTCAGTCATCTAGTGTCTTTGGGGTCCTGATTCTGTCTAGGGTCTCTCTGTTAAGTAATGGTTTTTATGTTCACATTGGCAGGAAAGTAGATACTGATGGAAAAAGAGAGTCTGTCTCCAGGGTTTGTTGTTGAATCTGTATTCTGCTGTGCAACTCAGGACCCCTTGCATGTTACCTCATTTCTGAGTTCTAATGTTGGGCCACAAGCAACTCCAGTTTTAGAACATGATGTATGGACTTTGGTGTTCAAGGTGCCATGTCAGTTTCTGGCATTGTTGTGTGTTAGTCTCGGTTTGGTCTGTAGAGCAATGTTTGGTGTTCGGTGCCGAGTCTCCTTTTTGATTAGGCGGTTGGTCCATTGCTCAGTTTTTTGTTGTCTATGGTCCATGAGGCCCTAATTTGTCTAAGGACTCTGGCGTCTGTTCAGTACTGATGTTGTGTGAGGAAACAGAGCAAAACTAATGGGAGATTCTATTCTAGAAAACTCAGGATACTGCTCCAGGGAGAAGTCTCAAGGTTCCATTTAGTCATATTTGATAAAATGTTTCAATATTTGTAGGCTTGATGACACAGTAGAGTACTCCATTGTGTTCTGAGATGTCCGTCATCCCATCAGCCCTCTGCTTCAGGTTTGGGAACAAGGTACTGCTGGTCATATTTTGAAAAAGTGATAGAAAAAATGGTTCCAGTGTAGAAGAGGCACTATGGGAGGCAGAAATGAGCAGGAAACACTGTGAGGTGCAGAATTAGATTGTTGATGGTAAAAAAAAGTAGTCTTTTCTAGGTGAAAAATAGAAATATGGTTCGAAGAGATATCTGCGTTTTTTAGTTTTTTCTTTTTTCTTTGTTTTCTGCTTTTCTGTTGAGAGAAATGCACTAGGCATATTGCAGGTGTATTACAGATTTTTGCATTAAATTTTTATATTTTTAAAATTAATTTGAGAGTGAGAAGCATAAAATTATTTCTTCGTCACTTCTCTTTGGTCCTGAGACCTGTGACAAAACCAAAAACCTTGGCACACAGGGGACACTCCATGCACTGAGCCATCTGTTCAGGGCACCATAGGTTTTTTAAAATTATTCTCTTTCAATAGATAAAATTATTTTAGAATTCTAATTACCATGTATGTTACAGGTTATTTAAAATTGTATTTTATACTGTAAGTAAAAAAACTTCCTGGTTTATCTGTTAATAAAGATATCAAGGTCAGCTGTTATGAGAGGTGGAAACAGGTTATATAATTTTAAATCTTTAAAGTTTGTTGTCACTTGTTTTATAGTGCAATATGATTTCTTTTAAATATGTCCTCAGCCTGTGTCTTTGCTGTTAGACCATGTGCATTTTTGGAACACCTTGGTGGCAGTAAGGAGAAACGGGTTTGGGTACAGTGCATAATCTGTCAGTGCTTGTATAGCAGGAATCAAGGCAAGACAAAAACGCTCAGAAAACTGGATGAAGAAAGTAGAATTTATTTATCTGGTGGAGCAGCATGAACCCCAATTAGGAATTCAAACGCGTCTCCATAAAGTTAGATTTCTTATATCTATATACCTTTTACAGAATACAAATATTCATGCAAGGGGCTCGTGATCCCTTTGTATACAGGGACATGTCACTCTCATGACTCCAGGATGAGAGGGTGAATTTAGGTGGAATCAGAGGATAAGTTTTGGAATTTTTAATTAAGATATGTAAACATAGTTTCTTAATAGCTTTGGAAAAAAGAAAAAAGGGTTTCAGGTAAGTTCTATCTTCCTTGCTCTGTATAGCAAGTGGTCCCAGGAACCTTTTCAAAGAACTATAGAAAGTAGTTAATCTAGAACTGTCTGACTAAGTTACCCATGCAGGCTCTCTTCTCTTGCATTCTTCTTGTTTTTTTCTCCTCAGTGAAGAGGGGGCCTGCACCTCTTTCCTCAGGTGATCCACTTACCTGTTTATGTTAACTAAGTTTTCTCTCTACTGGTTTTCTTTTTTTGTGGTAATCTACTGATTCTGAAAAAGGTATTTTCCATCTTTAAATGAGTTGGATAAAATCCATGGTTATGAACTGGCCAGGAAGCTTAATTAGAGTGTCATTCTAATATACCAAAGTTATAGGCTGAATGCTTAGTCAGGGGACATCTAGGAATTAATGAATAAATGAGGATATTGGTACTCTCATATTTAAACTTTAGCAGTTCTAACAAATGTGAGTGCCATAATATAGTAGTCTGAATTTGCCATTTTGTAATCATATATCAGGCAGAGATTATTTTTACAAGGTTAGGTACTTGGTCTTGTCAAATAAGAAACATGAAAGCTGGGAGTTTTAAGGAGTTTATCTGAGACAAAATGACTCCAAACGTTTAAAATGAAGATCTCCAATCCTGCAGACTGATCGTATAGCAATTTTATTTTATTTATTTTTAACATTTATTTTAGAGAGTGGAGATAGAGAGAGAGAGAGAGAGAGAGAGAGAGAGAGAGAGAAGAGAGAAGAGAAGAAAGTATCAACTTTCATATATGCCTTGATCTGGAGAATTTATTCATTTTACTTTATTTTTTAAAAAATTTTATTTTATTCATTTTATAGAGGAGAGAGAGAGGAGAGAGAGAGAAAGATAAGGGGGAGGAGCAGGAAGCATCAACTCCCATCTGTGCCTTGACCAGGGAAGCCCAGGGTTTTGAACCAGCAATCTCAGCTCTCCAGGTCAATGCTTTATCCAGTGCGCCACCACAGATCAGGCTTAGTCATTTTATTTTATTTTATTCATGGTAGAGTGTGCAGACAAAAAATCAAAAATTATTTTAGAGAGACAGAGAAAGGGACAGATAGTGACAAACAGGAAGGAAATGAGATAAGAAGTATTAATTCTTTGTTAGAGCACCTTAGTTGTTCATTGATTGTCTCTCATATGTGCCTTGAGCAGGAGACTAAAGCACAAGTGACTCCTTGCTCAAGCCAGCCACGTTGAACTTCAAGACAGTGACCATAAGATCATATCTATGATTCCATCCTCAATCATGCAACCCTGCACTCAAGCTGGGGAACCTGTGCTCAAACCAACAACCTTGGTGTTTTGAACCTGGGTCAACTCCATCCCATTTCAATGCTCTATGCACTGCACCACTGCTTGCTCAGGCACCATTTCCATTTCATAGATTAAAAGCAGGAAAAGAGGAGTTGAGAATCCTACCTTAGGTCACAAAGCTGGTGAAGGCAGAGGGTAGATTGAAACCCACTATGGAATGATCTAGAGTCCATGTGCTGTACACCATAAGATTCTCATTCTGAAGAAACAATGAGAAGAAAGTGAGAGAGACTAGCTGCTCAGTCTGAGCCAGGGACACGGACATGCACATGCACATGCATATATTCTTTCCTGGTTTTCATCAGAGAATACAGAGGTCAGAGAAAACCAGGACAGGAGCCAAGAAAATCCAAGGGAGGAGGGTGGTGAGCCTACAAGGAGAGAAGCCTCTACTTCCCAGGAGTGAAGAAAATTTCTTTCCCTGGTGAGTCTGTCTCAAATCCCTCTCCCTAGAAAGTAATCTATGTAAATTGACTCCAGATTTCCATGTTTTTAGGGGTTGAGTTTCTGTGCTTGACAGTGTGCATTCTCTGTGGCCTTCTGGGAACTCTTTGTTTTCAGTGACGGAGAGGGGAAGAATGAGATATGTGGGCATCCTAGTTTTATAAAGATTTATTAGAACAGGAGAATATTGGTGTTGACATTCCTGTATCAATTCAGGAACTATTTTTCGAGCTCTTTTGTAAGGAAAGTGAAGAAGTTGTTTAGTTACTTCTATACTAATTAAAATCTTATGAGAATAAGGGGTCAGTAAACTTCCTATGAAGCCCTCTCAGAGCTGGATTATGACCTGTGTAAGAGCTATGATTGTGGAGATGCAATTTAATGCTAATGATTCACTCACTCTACTTGTAAACAAAGGGCTTCTCCCTTGAGTGTTTCCTCTGGAGTCTGAGGGAAGTTGACTTCTGTGAAAAACCTCACTCACACTCACTGCAATCATAGCACTTCTACACTGAGTGTTTTCTATGGTGACTGAGAAGATGTGACTTCTGGGAAAAGCCTCATTCACATTACCTGCAAACATAGGGCTTCTCCCCTGAGTGTGTTCTCTGGTGCGTGATGAGATATGACTTCTGTGTAAAACCTCACTCACACTCCCTGAAAACATATGGCTTCTCTCCTGAGTGTATTCTCTGGTGTGAGAGGAGAGTTGATTTCAGTGAAAAGCCTCACTCACACTCCCTGCAAACATACGGCTTCTCTCCTGAGTGTGTTCTCTGGTGTGGGAGGAGATTTGATTTCAGTGAAAAGCCTTGTTCACACTCCGTGGAAAGATAAGGCTTCTACCCTGAGTGTATCCTCTGGTGTGTGAGGAGAGTGGATTTCAGTGAAAAGCCTCGCTCACACTCACTTCAAACATAGGGCTTCTCCCCTGAGTGTATCCTCTGGTGTGTGAGGAGAGTGGATTTCAGTGAAAAGCCTCGTTCACACTCCCTGCAAACATAAGGCTTCTCCCGTGAGTGTATCCTCTGGTGTGTGAGGAGAGTTGATTTCAGTGAAAAGCATCGGTCACACACCCTGAAAATATATGGCTTCTTTCCTGACTGTGTGTTCAGGTGTCTCAGAAGAACAGACTTCCATGTAAAGCATCGCTCACACTCCCTGCAAACATATGGCTTCTCTCTTGAGTGTATTCTCTGGTGTGAGAGGAGAGTTGATATCAGTAAAAAGCCTCACTCACACTCCCTGCAAACATATGGCTTCTCATCTGAGTGTGTTCTCTGGTGTGAGAGAATATTTGATTTCAGTGAAAAGCCTCATTCACACTCCTTGCATACATAAGGTTTCTCCCCTGAGTCTGTTCTCTGGTGTATTAGGAGATATGACTTTCGTGTAAACCCTTGTTCACACTCCCTGCAAACATAGGGCTTCTCCCCTGAGTGTGTTCTTTGGTGTGTAAGAAGATGTGAATTTGTGTAAAGCCTCGCAAACACTCCCTGCAGACATAGGGTATCACCCATGAGTGTGTTCCCTGGTGTATTCGGAGATCTGACTTTTCCGTAAAGCCTTGTTCACACTCCCTGCAAACATAAGGCTTCTGCCCTGAGTGTGTCCTCTGATGTCTGAAGAGAGTTGACTTCTGTGAAAATCCTCGCTCACACTCCTTGCAAACATAGAGGTTCTAACCAGAGTGTGTTCTCTGCTGTGTGAGAAGATGTGACTTCAGTGAAAAGACTTGTTCACACTCCTTGCAAACATTGGGCTTTTTCCCTGAGTGTGTCCTCTGGTGTCTAAGAAGGTCTGACTTTTTTTGAAACGCCTCGCTTACACTGCCTGCAAACATAATTCTTCTCACCTGAGTGTGTTCTCTGGTTTTTGAGGAGATGAGACCCATCATCAAAGCCTTGCAGATAATCTCCATACTTGATAGCTTCATTTGTCAACATTACTACTCTCATAGACAGTTTTTCTGTGTCCACTGAATTCACTTTCTGGCCTCTGCTTGGTGTTTTCTGTATCATTCTCTCTTGCTCAGTAGAGCTTCCCATGTGTCCTTTGGAGGTTTGAAAAAGGCCCTTGAAATCCTCCTCAGCCTGTTTCTTTTAATCAAGTGTTTAGACTTTTCTTTGACCTTTTGACCTTCAGGTTTGTTATTCCCATTGTGTGTATCAGTATGAGGCTACTGCTGATTTTCATCCTCTGGGTAAAGATCCTTTGATTGCAGGTGTTTTCTTGTAGATGTTCTGGGGAGAATATCAGAGTGGTGATTGCATCCCACATGTTGACTGAGAAAGTTCTGACTGGAGAAGGCCAGAGAGAAGGAAGAACATGCGTGTATCTCTGGCTGTGGTTCTGCTGAAAAAGAAATTTTGGTCAGGACAGATATTGACAAGGTTGCCTGGGTCTTATGTTTTGTTAAGACCTGTCCCATGAGTCATTCTTATGGGGTTGACAATATATTCTCTTTCTCCTCCACAAAGTCTATTTTACAGTCTCTTTTCTCTTTTGATTTTTATGTACTATATCTTTAGAAATCCAGAAAGCCCATGCCAAGGGTTTTTTCTATGCATTGCCAGATGAGGTACTGTCAAGTAGCATCAGAGTCTCTTTCACCCCCTGTATGGTGACATTTTCTATGTACATGAAGCTTTTAACACAGTTCTTTATAAAGACCACTAACTCCAACTAGGAATTGCTTCCATTATAGTTTTTGACAGATGAAAACTAACAATATGTCCTTTGTCAAGCTTCACATCAAATATTCATACTTGATTATATTCAGTGTCAGCCCATTTTATATACAGTGGAAAGTTCTTTTTCAAAATATTTACCCAAACATACTTTTTAAAAATTGATTCATTTTTGAGCAAAAAACAAGGAGGAGGAAGAAGAAAAAGAGGAGGAAGAAGAGAAGGAGAAATTAAAAGAAGAAAAACGAGAGAGAGGTATTTATTCATTATTATACCTAGACATTCAGTCATTGGTCATTTCTCATATGTGCCCTGCCACAGGCTCAACCTTGGTATTACAGGTTGCAGCTCAAACCAACTGAGCTAACTAGCCAGGACCCACAATCATACTTCTTGCATGCCTGATTCTATCCCTCTCCAGCTAATCCATAATCTTCTCTTTCTTGGAGATAAAGTAATCTCTGAAAGGATTCCCATTGATCTGTATTCTCCCAAAATTAACAAAGCAAATCTTAAATAATAAGCCACCCTATAAGCAAGAACAGCATCATCATCCCACCTCACTCAGGAAAGTTTCCAGCATCTCAGCTCAGATCACAGCACTGCATTCCAGGCTTCTGGGTATCTATTGAACCTATGCTTTTACCCTATATGCTATACAAAGGTGGCCCTAAGAAAACAGGCCAATGCTTGTTTTGCAAGTGGATAAAGGTTTGACCTGGCATGTGGACGTCCCAGGTTCGAACTCTGGTCACTGCATACATGAAAAGCGAATATCTGCTTCTTTTCCCCTCCATCTCCCCTTTCTCTCTCTCTTATTCTTGCACAGCCAGTGGCTTGATTGGTTTGATCATCAGCTCGATAGTTCAGTTGGTTCAAGTGTTGACCTCAGGTGCTGAAGATAACTCAGCTAGTCTGAGCATGGACCTCAGACAGAGGTAGCTGGGTGGATCCTGGTTGGGGCACATTAAGGAATATATCGTCCTTCCTCTCACTTAAAAAATTAAATTTCTTAAATTTCTTCCATCTTCATAGAAAGTTATGGTTAGTGCTGTGTTAAAAATCTATGATATTTCTTGCTTATTGGTGAATGGCAGTTTCTTATTTCACCTGGTGCCTGGGGAATGGCAGATGCAGTGAACAAACAGTATCAAAAGGGCTTAGGAATTCATTGGCTTGTCAAGAAATATTTGTCCTAAAGAGACCTGAAGATGGCAGTGGAGTAGGCAGATGAACAGACTCCCAGGTCACACCACCAAACTGGATTACAAATTAATTTAGGAACAATCAGTGTGAAAAACCAAATCTGGAAAACAAGAACAGTTTTAAATAAGCCCCTTGGTGAGATCAGTAAACAAGACTACAACCAAGATAATTCAGAAAAAAATAAACAAATCAAGACTTCAAATTGGCTTGACTAGAAAAGACAAACCTGACAGTGGATTAAAAACAATAGCTGATAACAACCCAAGAAGACCTAGAAATAACACAAGTAAATATTGAAGGAGACAACACCAAACCTAGACTCAACCACCTCTACAAACAACACACCCAAACACACAGACATAATGAGAAGATAGAAAAGTGCAATCCAAATAAAACCACAAGAGAAATCTCCAGAAAAGAAACTGAGTGATATGGAAAAAAACCAAACTGCCAGATACAGAATTTAGAATAATGATTGTTAGGATGCTTAGGGACCTTAGAACAACAATGAATGGTCATTATGAACACCTAAATAAAGAGATAGCAAGTATAAATAAAACATTGAATATTAAAAAAGAATCAGTTGTAAGTGACAAATACAATATCAGAAATGAGGAACACA
This sequence comes from Saccopteryx bilineata, assembly GCF_036850765.1. Taxonomy (NCBI): domain Eukaryota; kingdom Metazoa; phylum Chordata; class Mammalia; order Chiroptera; family Emballonuridae; genus Saccopteryx; species Saccopteryx bilineata. Next base: position 152,976 of record NW_027095470.1, on the reverse strand, counting down.
ATAAAAGGAATTAAAAGCAGAATGGATGAAGTTGAGGGTTGAATCAGCAAGTTAGAAAACATGATAAATGAAGGCACAGAAGCAGATCAGAAAAAAGAAAATAGACTCAAAGTCTGAGGTAACTCTAAGAGAGCTCTGTGAAAACATGAAGAGAAATAACATTTGCATCATAGGGGTTCCTAAAGTAGAAGAGAAAGAACTAGGGTAGACATGTTTTCTTTGAATATATGTACCCTGATTTATTAATGTCATCCCATTACCATTAATAAAAATTTATTAAAAAAAAGAAAATTTATTCAATCAAGTCATAGCTGAAAACCTCCCTAAATTGATGCAAGCAAGAATTTCACAAGTTCAAGAAGCACAGAGAACTGCATTAAAGAGTAACCCAAAAAGACCTACACCAATCCACATCATAATTAAAATGCCAAAGCTAAGCAATAAAAGGAAAATATTAAAAGCTGCTAAAGAAAAAAACGCTATTACCTACAAAGGAGCCCCCAAAATAATTACATCCAAATTCTCAACAGAAACATTTTAGGCCAAAAGGGCATGGCAAGAAACATTCAAAGTAATGCAGAACAAGAGCCTACAACCAAGACTACTTTATCCAGCAAGGCTATCACTTAAAATCGAAGGAGAAATAAAAAGCTTCCCAGACAAAAAACAAACAAAAAAAAAATTAGGCCCTGGCTGGATGGATCACTTGGCTGCAGATTTGTCTTGCAATGCAGAGGTGGCTGGTTCGGTCCTTGGCTGGGGCACATACAGAGACAGATTGATGCTTCTCTCTCCCCCTTACCCTCCTTCCTGTCTCTGAATTCAATAAAAATAAAAGATTAAAAAATTGAAAAAAAAGACAAATAAAAGGCAAGAGAGAATATTTTTTAAAAAAAATTAGGAATTCATTACAACCAAACCAGTGTTGCAGGAAATGTTAAGAGGTCTGTTGTAAACAGATTAAAGTGGGAAAAGAATATAGCAAAGAAAAAATACAGCTTTAAAAAATAAAATGGCACTAAACAACTACATATCAATAATAACCTTAAATGTAAATGGATTAAATGATCCAATCAAAAGACATAGGATAGCTGCATGGAAAAGAAAACAGGACCTGTATATATGCTGTCTATAAGAGACATGCCTTAGCCCC
>NW_027095470.1:99123-151329 GCF_036850765.1 Saccopteryx bilineata | reverse complement strand
TGATAAGAGGAAAGTTCATATCACTTCAGGCCTATATGAACAAACAAGAGAGAGCCGAAGTAAACCACTTAACTTCACACCTTAAGGAACTAGAAAAAGAAGAACAAAGACAACCCAAAACCAGCCGAAGAAAGGAGATAATAAAAATCAGAGCAGAAATAAATGAAATAGAGAACAGAAAAACTATAGAAAAAATCAATAAAACAAGGAGCTGGTTCTTTGAAAAGATCAACAAAATTGACAAATCCTTAGGAAGACTCACCAAGGAAAAAAGACACAGGACTCAAATAAATAAAATCCAAAATGAAAGAGGAGAGATCACCACAGACATCATAGATATACAAAGAATTATTGTAGAATACTATGAAAAATTATATGCCACCAAATACAACAATCTAGGAGAAATGGATAAATTCCTAGAACAATACAACCTTCCTAGACTGAGTCATGAAGAAGCAGAAAGCCTAAACAGACCAATCAGCAGGGAGGAAATAGAAAAAACTATTAAAAACCTCCCCAAAAATAAAAGTCCAGGCCCAGACGGTTATACTAGTGAATTCTATCAAACATTCAAAGAAGACTTGGTTCCTATTCTACTCAAAGTCTTCCAAAAAATTGAAGAAGAAGCAATACTTCCAAACACATTTTATGAGGCCAACATAACCCTCATACCAAAACCTGGCAAGGATGGCACAAAGAAAGAAAACTACAGACCAATATCTCTAATGAATACAGATGCTAAAATACTAAAAAAAATACTGGCAAACCGAATACAACAACATATTAAAAAAATAATACATCATGATCAAGTGGGATTCATCCCAGAATCTCAAGGATGTTTCAACATACGCAAAACGGTTAACGTAATACACCATATCAACAAAACAAAGAACAAAAACCACATGATCTTATCAATAGATGCAGAAAAGGCTTTTGATAAAATACAACACAATTTTATGTTTAAGACTCTCAACAAAATGGGTATAGAAGGAAAATATCTCAACATGATAAAGGCCATATATGATAAACCATCAGCCAACATCCTATTAAACGGCATAAAACTGAGGACTTTCTACCTTAAATCAGGAACAAGACAGGGTTGTCCACTCTCTCCACTCTTATTTAACGTGGTGCTAGAAGTTCTGGCCAGAGCAATCAGACAAGACAAAGAAATAAAAGGCATCCATATCGGAAAAGAAGAAGTAAAGGTATCACTTTTTGCTGATGATATGATCCCATACATCGAAAACCCGAAGGACTCCACAAAAAGATTATTAGAAACAATAAGCCAATACAGTAAGGTCGCAGGATACAAAATTAACATACAAAAGTCCATAGCCTTTCTATATGCCAACAATGAAATATTAGAAAACGAACTCAAAAAAATAATCCCCTTCACGATTGCAACAAAAAAAATAAAATACCTAGGAATAAACATAACAAAGAATGTAAAGGACCTATATAATGAAAATTACAAAGCATTGTTAAGGGAAATCGAAAAAGATACAATGAGATGGAAAAATATTCCTTGTTCTTGGATAGGAAGAATAAATATAATCAAAATGGCCATATTACCCAAAGCAATATACAAATTTAATGCAATTCCCATCAAAATCCCTATGAGATTTTTTAAAGAAATGGAACAAAAAATCATCAGATTTATATGGAACTATAAAAAACCCCGAATAGCCAAAGCAATCCTAAAGAAAAAGAATGAAGCTGGGGGCATTACAATACCTGACTTCAAACTATATTATAGGGCCACGACAATCAAAACAGCATGGTATTGGCAGAAAAATAGACACTCAGACCAATGGAACAGAATAGAAAGCCCAGAAATAAAACCACATATATATGGTCAAATAATCTTTGATAAAGGGGCCAACAACACACAACGGAGAAAAGAAAGCCTCTTCAACAAATGGTGTTGGGAAAACTGGAAAGCCACATGCAAAAGAATGAAACTCGACTACAGCCTGTCCCCGTGTACTAAAATTAATTCAAAATGGATCAAAGACCTAAATATAAGACCTGAAACAATAAAGTACATAGAAGAAGACATAGGTACTAAAATCATGGACCTGGATTTTAAAGAATATTTTATGAACTTGACTCCAATGGCAAGAGAAGTGAAGGCAAAGATAAATGAATGGGACTACATCAGAATAAAAAGTTTTTGCTCAGCAAGAGAAACTGATATCAAAATAAACAGACAGCCAACTAAATGGGAAATGATATTTTCAAACAACAGCTCAGATAAGGGCCTAATATCCAAAATTTACAAAGAACTCATAAAACTCAACAACAAACAAACAAACAATCCAATAAAAAAATGGGAAGAAGACATGAACAGACACTTCTCCCAGGAAGAGATACAAATGGCCAACACATATATGAAAAGATGCTCAGCTTCATTAGTTGTTAGAGAAATGCAAATCAAAACTACAATGAGATACCACCTCACCCCTGTTAGATTAGCTATTATCAACAAGACGGGTAATAGCAAATGTTGGAGAGGCTGTGGAGAAAAAGGAACCCTCATCCACTGTTGGTGGGACTGTAAAGTAGTACAACCATTATGGAGGAAAGTATGGTGGTTCCTCAAAAAACTGCAAATAGAACTACCTTATGACCCAGCAATCCCTCTACTGGGTATATACCCCAAAACCTCAGAAACATTGATACGTGAAGACACATGTAGCCCCATGTTCATTGCAGCACTGTTCACAGTGGCCAGGACATGGAAACAACCAAAAAGCCCTTCAATAGAAGACTGGATAAAGAAGATGTGGCACATATACACTATGGAATACTACTCAGCCATAAGAAATGATGACATCAGATCATTTACAGCAAAATGGTGGGATCTTGATAACATTATAAGGAGTGAAATAAGTAAATCAGAAAAAAACAAGAACTACATGATTCCATACATTGGTGGAACATAAAAATGAGACTAAGAGACATGGACAAGAGTGTGGTGGTTACCAAGGGTGGGGGGGGAGGGAGGACATGGGAGGGAGGGAGGGAGAGAGTTAGGGGGAGGGGGAGGGGCACAGAGAACTAGATAGAGGGTGACGGAGGACAATCTGACTTTGGGCGAGGGGTTTGCAACATAATTTGATGACAAAATAACCTAGACATGTTTTCTTTGAATATATGTACCCTGATTTATTAATGTCATCCCATTACCATTAATAAAAATTTATTAAAAAAAATTCTCTTTAAAACCCAGGTCCATGAGTTGAGTACCTATGTATTTTTCGATTTACTTAAATGTTTTAGGTCTTATGTTTAGATCTTTGATCCATTTTGAGTTAATTTTTGTACAGGGGGACAAACTGTAGTCCAGTTTCATTCTTTTGCATGTGGCTTTCCAGTTTTCCCAGCACCATTTATTGAAGAGGCTTTCTTTTCTCCATTGTGTGTTGTTGGCCCCTTTATCAAAAATTATTTGACTATATATATGTGGTTTTATTTCTGGACTTTCTATTCTGTTCCATTGGTCTGAGTGTCTATTTTTCTGCCAATACCATGCTGTTTTGATTGTCGTGGCCCTATAATAGAGTTTGAAGTCAGGTATTGTAATGCCCCCAGCTTCATTCTTTTTCTTTAGGATTGCTTTGGCTATTCGGGGTTTTTTATAGTTCCATATACATCTGATGATTTTTTGCTCTATTTCTTTAAAAAACGTCATTGGAAGTTTGATGGGAATTGCATTAAATTTGTATATTGCTTTGGGTAATATAGCCATCTTGATTATATTTATTCTTCCTAGCCAAGAACAAGGTATATTCTTCCATCTCATTATATCTTTTTCGATTTCCCTTAACAATGGTTTATAGTTTTCATTATATAAGTCCTTTACATTCTTTGTTATGTTTATTCCTAAGTATTTTATTTTTTTTGTTGCAATCGTGAAGGGGATTATTCTTTTGAGTTGGTTCTGAATTGTTTCATTGTTGGCATATAGAAAGGCTATTGACTTCTGTATGTTAATTTTGTATCCTGCGACCTTACTGTATTGGCTTATTGTTTCTAGTAGTCTTTTTGTGGATTCTTTGGGGTTTTCGATGTATAGGATCATATCATCTGCAAAAAGTGATACCTTTACTTCTTCTTTTCCGATATGGATGCCTTTTATTTCTTTGTCTTGTCTGATTGCTGTGGCTAGAACCTCTAGTACCACATTAAATAAGAGTGGAGAGAGTGGACAACCCTGTCTTGTTCCTGATTTAAGGGGGAAAGCCTTCAGTTTCGTGCCATTTAATATGATGTTAGCTGATGGTTTATCATATATGGCCTTTATCATGTTGAGATATTTTCCTTCTATACCCATTTTGTTGAGAGTCTTAAACATAAAATTGTGTTGTATTTTATCGAAAGCCTTTTCTGCGTCTATTGATAAGATCATGTGGTTTTTGTTCTTTGTTTTGTTGATATGGTGTATTACGTTAACCGTTTTACGTATGTTGAACCATCCTTGAGATTCTGGGATGAATCCCACTTGATCATGATGTATTATTTTTTTAATATGTTGTTGTATTCGATTTGCTAGTATTTTGTTTAGTATTTTAGCATCTGTATTCATTAGAGATATTGGTCTGTAGTTTTCTTTTTTTGTGCCATCCTTGCCTGGTTTTGGTATGAGGGTTATGTTGGCCTCATAAAATGTGTTTGGAAGTATTGCTTCTTCTTCAATTTTTTGGAAGACTTTGAGTAGAATAGGAACCAAGTCTTCTTTGAATGTTTGATAAAATTCGCTGGTATAGCCGTCAGGGCCTGGACTTTTATTTTTGGGGAGGTTTTTAATGGTTTTTTCTATTTCTTCTCTACTGATAGGTCTGTTTAGGCTTTCTGCTTCTTCTTGACTCAGTCTAGGAAGGTTGTATTGTTCTAGGAATTTATCCATTTCTTCTAGGTTGTTGAATTTAGTGGCATAAAGTTTTTCATAGTATTCTACAATAATTCTTTGTATATCTACGGTGTCCGTGGTGATTTCTCCTCTTTCATTTTGGATTTTGTTTATATGAGTTCTTTCTCTTTTTTCCTTGGTAAGTCTTGCCAAGGGTTTGTCAATTTTGTTGATCTTTTCAAAGAACCAGCTCCTTGTTCTATTAATTTTTTCTATAGTTTTTCTGTTCTCTAATTCATTTATTTCTGCTCTGATTTTTATTATCTCCTTTCTTCGGCTGCTTTTGGGTTGTCTTTGTTCTTCTTTTTCCAGTTCCTTAAGGTGGGAAGTTAAGTGGTTCACTTGGGCTCTCTCTTGTTTGTTCATATATGCCTGAAGTGATATGAACTTCCCTCTTATCACTGCTTTTGCTGCATCCCATAGATTCTGATATGTCGTATTGTCATTTTCATTAGTCTGTATATATCTTTTGATCTCTGCACTTATTTCTTCTTTGACCCATTCATTTTTTAAAAGTATGTTGTTTAGTTTCCACATTTTTGTGGGATTTTTTCCCTCTTTTTTGCAGTTGAATTCTAGTTTCAAGGCTTTATGATCAGAAAATATGCTTGGTACAACTTCGATTTTTCTGAATTTGCTGATGTTGTTTTTGTGGCCCAACATATGGTCAATTCTTGAGAATGATCCATGTACACTGGAGAAAAATGTATACTCAGTCACTTTGGGATGAAATGTCATGTAGATGTCTATCATATCCAGGTGCTCTAGTGTTTTGTTTAAGGCCAATATGTCTTTGTTGATTCTCTGTTTGGATGACTGATCTAGAGCCGTCAGCGGTGTATTGAGGTCTCCAAGTATGATTGTATTTTTGTCAGTTTTTGTTTTAAGATCAATAAGTAGCTGTCTTATATATTTTGGTGCTCCTTGGTTTGGTGCATATATATTAAGAATTGTTATGTCTTCTTGATTCAGTGTCCCCTTAGCCATTATGAAATGGCCATTTTTATCTCTGAGTATTTTTCCTGTCTTGTAGTCTGCATTATCCAATATGAGTATTGCTACTCCTGCTTTTTTTGGATGTTATTTGCTTGGAGTATTGTTTTCCAGCCTTTCACTTTGAATTTGTTTTTATCCTTGTTACTTAGATGAGTTTCCTGTAGGCAGCATATAGTTGGATTTTCTTTTTTAATCCATTCTGCTACTCTGTGCCTTTTTATTGGTGAGTTTAATCCGTTTATATTTAGTGTTTATAATTATTGATACTTGTGAGTTCCCTATTGCCATTTTATATCTTGCTTTCTGTTAGTTTTGTGTCTTGTTTGATCCTTCGCTTTCGTTTTTCTATCTTTTGTTTTTATTTGGTTGTATTCCATACATCTTTCCTCTGTTGCTATCTTTTTTATCTCATGTGCTTCTGTGGTGGTTTTTTCTTTTTTTTTTTTTTTATACTTTTATTTTTTTAATGGGGTGACATCAATAAATCAGGATACATATATTCAAAGATAACAAGTCCAGGTTATCTTGTCGTTCAATTATGTTGCATACCCACCACCCAAAGTCAGATTGTCCTCTGTCACCTTCTATCTTGTTTTCTTTGTGCCCCTCCCCACCCCTGTGGTGGTTTTTTCAATGGTGGTTACCTTTGAGTAATGAAAAGGGTCCCTACCCTGTTCATTGTAGCGAACTATTTTGTGAGTACTTTTGCACTCCATCGTCCTTTGCTACTGCTAATCTCCATCTTCTCCCCCTCTTTCTTTTTGTTGTTGTCACAGTTTTAATTTGGTTTTATTGTGTTCTTCTTGGAGCTTTTTCTTGTGGCTCTGTTTTTTCTTTGTTCTTTGTATCTGATTGGAGAACCCCCTTTAGTAATTCCTGGAGTGGGGGTTTTCTGATGATAAATTCCCTCATCTTTTCTGTATCTGTGAATGTTTTTATTTCTCCTTCATATTTGAAGGATAGCTTTGATGGGTATAGTATTCGTGGCTGAAATTTCCTCTCTTTCAGGACTTTAAATATTGGGGTCCACTCTCTTCTAGCTTGTAGAGTTCTGCTGAGAAATCGGATGATAATCTAATGGGCCTTCCTTTATATGTTGTATTCCTCTTTTCCCTGGCTGCCTTGAGAATTTTTTCTTTGCTGTTGGTTTGTGTCAATTTCATTATGATATGCCTTGGAGTAGGTTTGTTGGGGTTAAGAAAACTCGGTGTTCTGTTTGCTTCTTGAATTTGAGGCTTTAGTTCTTTCCACAGGCTTGGGAAGTTCTCATCTATTATTTGTTTGAGTATGTTCTCCATTCCATTTTCTCTCTCTTCTCCCTCTGATATACCTATTATTCTTATGTTATTCTTTTTGATGGAGTCAGATAATTCTTGTAGGGCTATCTCATTTTTTTTAATTTTTGAGTCTCTTTCTTCTTCTCTCTGTTGTGCCTCAAGTTGCTTGTCTTCTATTTCACTAATCCTCTCTTCTATCTGACCTGTTCTAATAGCTAAGCTTGTTACTTCGTTTTTCAGCTCGTGAATTGAGTTTTTCATCTCTGTTTGATTTGTTTTTATAGTTTCAATTTCTTTGGACATATATTCTTTGTGTTCATTGAGTTGTTTTCTGAGCTCCCTAAATTGCTTTTCTGTGATTTCTTGTATATCTCGGAGGATTTTTAGAATTTCTATCTTCAATTCTCTGTCATTTAGCTCCAAGGTTTCCAATATATTAAATTTTTTCTCCATAGATTTTTCCTCATCTAGCTGTGTTACCTCTCTTTCTTTTGTATCCATGATATTCGATTTTCTCTTCCTTAATGGCATCTGAGGGTGGTTTTGTTGATAGTATTAATGAGATTTAATAAAGAATAAAAAGTTAAAAAATAAAAAATCAAAAAGAGTTGTTTTTTTTAAAAAAATTAATAATGAAATAAAGAAAAATAAAATAATAATTTTTTAAAAAATGAAATTATTCCTCCCCTCTTTTTTTCCTCTCCTCTCCCCTTTTGCTTGAGAAAATCTTGTGGTGAACTGTGAATTATAACAAACAATGCCTGTGATGGAGGTCCTGAATTGGGGAAAAGTAATAAAGGGGCAAAAAAAAAAAAAAAGGAAAAAAAAGGGGGGGTATGGACCTACAAAAAAGCAAATAAGAAAAAAATTTGGGTCAAGAATAAAATGATTTGCTTTTAGGTGTTGGTTGTCTAAGAATTATGATGAGAGGAATAAGAGGAGAACAGAAAAATTGGGGGAGAAATTAAAAAAATACTATTGTATTTAGTGGAACAAGAACTAGATAAAATGGAGAGCCAGGGATGGGAGCACTGCTAGTGAGTTAAAAAGGTGAAGTAAGCCTGACCTGTGGTGGCGCAGTGGGATAAAGCGTCGACCTGGAACACTGAGGTTGCCGGTTCAAAACCCTGGGCTTGCCTGGTCAAGGCACATATGGGAGTTGATGCTTCCTGCTCCTCCCCCTTCTCTCTCTCTCTCTCTCTCTCCCCTCTCTCTAAAAATCAATAAATAAAATTTAAAAAAAAGGTGAAGTAAAAACCCCCCAAAATGCCACAAACATAAGTTTGAGTCCCAGATAAGATAATTTGTTTGTTATTGAGGTTTGAATGAGAGGAGATGTAGAGGAGAAAGGAAGAAACTAATATAGAGGGAGAAAAGAAAGAGAGAGAGAGAAAAAAAGAGGGAACCACTAAAGAAGAAAAAAGAAAGGAGAGAGAGAGAGTTAAGGGTTTTGGAGTGCAACCCTCATAGAGAGAAAGGAAGAGGAGAAAAAAGATAATGGGAGATGTAACACTTATGGGTAGTGTAGTTCAAGGAGAGGAGAGAGTAAGACCGGCAGAGAGTTAATCGGCCAAATTGGAGGAGGAAAAAAAGTATCAAGAATGAAGATAAGAGAAACAAATGAACAAATATAATAAAATGGGATAGGTTATAAAGTCTGCAGATTATTCTTGATTTTGAGAGGTTATCTTCTTGTTTTTTCTTTTCTCTCCCTCTTCCTGGTCGGTGACTCTGTACCCCAGGTTCTGCCCTTTTGGCACGCTCAGGTAGAGGTTTGCATTTGATAAGTCTCTATGGCAATGTCATGTATTGTGCTTTAGTCTCGTTGGGAGTCGAGGCTCATTAGCATTTATAGGCTCCGACAGTGAGAGAGTCCGTGTTCCTGGAGCCTTTCTCCTAGTCTTTCCTTCCTCAATTAGTAGCCTGATAATCCAGCTATGGGGTTGCTGCTGCCTCTGCCTGGATAGTAAGAGGTTCAAAGAGCTGGCAACTCCCCACTCTATTCCCACTCAGCACAGGGCTGTGGGTAAGGCTCAGTCAGTCAGAGCTGCTAGCATAATCAGGCGGGCTTTCCACCCACTCAAAGACCTCTGGCTCTGCCACTATGTCCGGTAACACAGGCGGACGCCCACTTCTGGGGCGCTTGGAGGGAACTCTCATTCACTATCTGCACGCGCAGACCAGGATATCTGGCCAGCAGTCTCACGCTCTGAGTGAAACCCCCAACCGCATGGAAAAGTTGCAGTGCTGGAATTTGCTCTCGCTCCGTCCCCGTGCGCGGCTTTTGCAAGGCGCTGGGGCGGCCCGAGATTCCGCTTTGGCCCACACAAAGGCCCGTGACTCTGCCCCTCTGTGCGATAACATGGGCGTGCACTGCCGAGGCATTCGGAGTAATCGCTCACTTCCTATCTGCGCGCGCACACCAGGATATGAGGCCGGCCGCGTTTCCCTCTGAGTGAAACCCTCACCAGCACGGAAAATTTCTACCGTTGGAATTAGTTCTCGCTCCCTCCCGTGCGCGGCTTTCCCAGGGCACTGGGGCTGCCCAGAGATTCTGCTTTCGGCCCACAGAAAGGCCTCTGACCCTGCCTCTCTGTGGGGTAACACGGACACCTACTTCCGGGGCTTAGGAAGAAATCTCTCGCCCACTAACTGCGCGCCAACCAGGAGAACGGGTAAAATGGCTGCCCCGCTTGTCTTTCTTTGTTTGGGTTTGGCACGAGTGTTAGCTTGTATTGCCTGGCTTGCCACTGGATCAGTTTTTCCTCGGCTAGGATCTCTGTGCCACAGCCTGGTTCGGCCGTTTGTGCGTGGCCTGGATGTATTCACCCCCTTTGCCCGCCTCAGTTTCTATATTCACAGTTACCAGAGAAAGCCGCCCTGTTTAGGTTAGTGAGGAAGGCTGAGCATTTCTTACTCCCTATTTCCTTCAGGGTTTGGTTATATATTTAGCCAATTTTTCACTCGACCATACCTTCGGGTGTATTGCGAAGCATCTGGAGGCTCCAAGTATAGGTTTTTCTGTTTCTAGTTGAAGATCTTGTTGAGTTTTGGGGGAGATTTATCGGTATCGCTTCCTACTCCGCCATTACTCTGACGTCATTCCCTGTATGATTCTTACAATTAACTTTTGTGTTGCCCATGTCTTTCATCTGGTGGTGATTGGTCTCAGTACCACTAAGTAGAATTCATATAGCCCCCTCAAGAGTATTCTCAAAGAGGCTGCCAGCCTTGCTGTTAAGCAGAAGTGTCACACGTCATGGAAAAGTCAAATCTGGTATCCCTGAGCTACGTAAAGCTTGGAATCTACTGTGACAGGAAAGCACTTCTCTAGGAAGCCAATGTCTCTTTGAGGACAATGTGGACAAAAAAGGGGCCGCATGCTGAACCTGACAAGCTCTGGAGAGACTTGCATAGTAGCCTTACAAACTCATAGACATAAAATAACCACACAGGATGGCCTGAAATTAAAACTTTCTAACTAAAAGCAAGCAGTTTGTGGAGGGTAGTCATGTATAGAGAGGTATTTTTCTCTAACAAAGGTCAAAGGCTTACTTTATGTGAGCCTGTCTGTTGTCTTTAGCATCTGCAATAATGTACCTGATAATGGCACCAGAGAAAAATCAGGTCCAAGAGGCCTTCTCAGGTGAGAATGAATTTAGGCAAAAAATAGGTTGCAGTGTTCAAACAAAGCAAGCAGTTTCCTAAGCAAAGCCGTGCACTTTCCACAAGACACAAATGGGCAACTCAGCTTGTCTGAGCACCGCTACCTGTTGGGGTCTTAGAGATCATATACTTTTTAACTTCCAAGGTTGCCTTTCACCGATACTCTGACTAACATACAGTATTTCAAGGCTGTTTGAACATTTGCTGATTTTGTTCTGGCAGACAGTGTGATTGCTGACACACCCCCTCCCTCAGTTGGTGAGATAAAACCCCCTCTGTTTTCCCTCCCATTTTCCTGCCCTGATGCCTATCTATCCTATTTAATAATAGCATGTCTTTGAAATATAAAGGTAATATTTTTCTGCAATCCTCAGAGCAAGCATATCAGCAAAGCAGAATCCAACCACTCCCATTGTTGTTACTATCATAGTCCTTGTTAGCTATCTTATTCCTGCCCACATAAAAGAAATTTCAGTATATACATTTTTACTTTTAATCAGTGCAACAGATTTCTGACTTTTGCATTCTCGTTCTCAGCCTTTCTAATCTATCCAAATCAATTTTATGTAACTCTCGTTTTCAACTTTGATTCTGATGTACAAAATGTAAGAATCCAGAAAAGACCAGAGTAACAGGCTTTACTGAAAGGAAAAAAGCAACCGTTCCAGGCACTTTTCCAGGGAGAAGGGCACTGGTACCAGACTATGAGGTGAATTTTATATGGCTTGGGAGAGCTTTAAGCAAGTATTGAGTCAGAAGTTTTAGTATGTTTCCTTCTGCGGTTTTACAATTTTAACTTCATGAATGATTCTTTTTGAGGCGGTTGGCCAGCATCCTGGAACTCTTCTGCCTCAGGGCCAATGGTTCAGTAACTCATGGTGAGGTCAGGTAGACAGGCGAACAACTAATGGGCAGTTGGAAGTTTTAGTAAATTCATATATCTATCATTTCTCAACTCTGTGGTATGATAAAAAGGAAAAGAAGTGGGGGAAGAAAAGTGTATGAGGTTCAAAAAGGAGGTTTGTCTCGGACCGACTATCTTCTGGAGCTACTTCTTGCTCTAGTTAGAAGCCTCCTTCATGGACCTCTCCATGGGGCAGTTGGAGTATGGGTTGTAAAAGCACTTCATTATAGGTAATTCTGGAGATTTTTCCCATTTGGGCCTGCAGAACTTGATAAAAAAGGGGGGGCAAGCAGTAAAATTAGGCAAAAATTAGGATTGGTCCTATAATTGGTGCTAGCATTGAGAACAAGGTTTTCTTTCACTATTGTTCAAAATAGGAGTTAATTTATAAGTTTGCTGATATAGGGTTTCAAATTTTTCTGTTTTGTGAAGGCAGGTTTTAGGGTTGGTGTGTAGGGTTAGGTAAATTTTTCCAATTTTCTGATTGGTGAATGTCTACAAGCGGTTCTGTAGAAAGTGGTGAACCAACATAAGAGGCAGGGTCCAAAATTTAGAAAAATAAATAGGAGAATGAGTGGACCAATAAAAGGCAACAGTCAAGACACCCAGTTTGTGTGAAACCACTGATTCCATGACTGGTTTCTCTTTTATGAATTCACTGAGCTTCAGAGAGAGAGAGAGAGAGAGAGAGAGAGAGAATGTGGGAATAAGTCAAGGTAGTCAGCAGTCCCCCTGCCACTAGACCTATTTTTATAGAAATTCTTAAAAGCAACAAGAGGAGGAATCACCTGTATAGCTCGTTTGGTTCTTAGATTGATGGATAGTGTACTAGGAATTGGAAGAGGCTCTTGTGGTGGGGTTAGGTTGATAATTTGGGTGAGATAGATTAGGGTACAGGTTTCTGTCCAATTAGTAGGAAGACACATATAGGTGTTGGTCCCACAAAAGTAGAAAGTCTGTGATTGGGTGAGGCAGGCTGAAAGGTGAATAGAGAATAGAAGGACAGGTCCTGGCCGGTTGGCTCAGTGGTAGAGCGTAGGCCTGGCATGCAGGAGTCCCAGGTTTGATTCCTGGCCAGGGCACACAGGAGAAGTGCCCATCTGCTTCTCCACCCCTCCCCCTCCCTTTCCTCTCTATCTCTCTCTTCCCCTCCTGCAGCAAGGCTCCATTGGAGCAAAGATGGCCTGGGCACTGGGGATGGCTCCTTGGCCTCTGCCCCAGGCGCTAGAGTGGCTCTGGTCAAAACACAGCGATGCCCCGGATGGGCAGAGCATTGCCCCTGGTGGGCGTGCTGGATGGATCCCGGTTGGGCTCATGTGGGAGTCTGTTTGACTGTCTCTCCCTGTTTCCAGCTTCAGTAAAATACAAAAAAAAACCCCAAAAAACTAAAACAAAAAAAAAACACAGAGAATAGAAGGACAAGGGGTCAGTTTTGTTTCTCTGTTTCTGAGTTCCAGATGGTCAGGTTGGTGGAAAGAGTTATTCCAATAAGTGGGGAAATTAGAGGATTGTTAACTGGGGTGACTAATTAAACATTCTTTGAAAACCAGATTTCTGACTGTGCAAATTCTTTTTTCTTGATACAAGCTTTCTACAACCTGCACAAATCTTCTACAACTTATATAAACCTTCAACTTTCATAAACTTTCTTATTCAGAAATAACTGGTTTTCATAACAATTTGCTTTTTCTTTCAAAACTATTTTTATACCTTATACCTTCTATTATCAAAACCATACAATTTTCTTTCTAGTTAGAACTCTTGATTTAAACATTATTAACCTTTTGTGACAATTAAGTTGACTTCTTTTTTACTATAGTTTATCATTTTGCAAAGTCTGATTAAAAGAGTCCTTAGTTTCTTCATATATTCGCCATATGTAGACCAACCAGCTTCCGATTTCTGGTTAGAGTAATGCATGCCATTTTTCTACATTAGCAGCAGTGGGAGTTTTCAGGATCCTGGTGTGTGAATCTGTCTATGTGAAAGTCAGTCCTGTGTGATGTAATGCTGGAAATGCCTCTTGGACAGTCTTTCACCAGCCTGATGAATAACCTATAAATCCTGCAAGTACTTAGGGAAAGGGTGGCTTCATTTGTACACTTTGAAGGTAGAGTTTAACTCCTAGTGATTATTGCTCTTAGCTGAAATTAACAGCGGTTCCCAGCTATAATAGGCATGGGGCAATGAGACTAAAGGAAATAAGGAGATACTATACATTAAATAAAGCAACAAAACCAGACTGTCAATACCCACAGTAGAGATCTTTGAGAGATGAAGAAAACTCAAATAATTAGGCAAGGCATAGTAGATGGCCCTTGTCTTTACATAAATAATGAAATCAGTTTATCTGCTACTTGGAAGAAATACATAAGGCTCATGAACAACATCCTTGTGCCTTCAGTGGTAATTCCCAGCATGCTGGACAAGTTCAGGTTATAGGTAGCTGGAGAAGGGCCAGAAGAGGCTGAACCCTCCCTCCATGAAACAAGATGGAACTTACCTTTTAGAGTACCTCTTTCGACAGCAAAGATGTGTCCCATCTTGGGGCCGGGAAGCTAGGCAGGCTTCAGTTCAATGACCATTCTTTCCACTCTTGAAGCAGGATCCTGATGGAATCATATAAAGCCCTTTAGGGCACTGGAGCCTTTAACAGCATATGCCAAAAGCTGGTATTTCCGGATATTTTTTAGGACTTATTTGCCTTTTCTGTTACTTCCTTTGCCATTATAGACCTTAAAAGTCATGCTCAGATGATCTTACTGAGGGGCTTGACTAAGAGAGCAAAATTAAGACTCCAGTGTCTAAAGAAGCCTATTACACTGAGGAAAGAAAGGATTTGATTTGCAGTGGTAGGTGGTTGGAAACTACGAAGGTTCTGAGTTTGATCTAATGTGCGACTGCAGGTGGTGGGGGTATTGCAGGGAGAGTCCATGAAGATGAGTAAGCCTTTATTTTAGAGGCGGTTAATTATTGGTTTAAGGCATAAGAAAGAGACACAGTTACACATTAAACAAAGACTTCACATATAAATTTTAAATTAAGAAATTTAAATGAGCATGCTTTACTTCTTTCAATTAAAATTATACTAGAGATACTTTCTGACAAAGAGACAACCAGATTATTTCTTCACACAGCTTAATAGACAACTCTGCTTTTTAATTTTTTCAAGATGGAAAGGAGTTCTCAACATAGAGGGTAGGAAGAGAGAAAGCAGATAAATGAACAGCATGAACAGCTGAATGGAAAGAAGAAGGGTCAGAATTTTCAGGAGGAAAGGAAGGAGATTAATGTGCTGCTGGTGATGCCACATAGTAAGAGACGTCAAAAAGATTTAGAGCTCTGAGGAAAGGGGAGAAGATGAGGAGGAGGAAGGCATAGGTGCCTGTGGGGAGGGGTGAATGGGTAAGATGCAGCCAAAGCTGGTGGGGAGGGGGGAGAGATAGCCAAAGCCCTTGGGGTGGGAGGATGTGTAAGATACAGCCGAAGTCAATGGGGAAGGGAGAATGGGTCAAACAAGAAAAAGAGACAGAGCCACCCATCTGTAATAAGAGAGGAGGGGTTTAAGAACACAATGGAGAAAGGAGGGGCCCCTGGCCAGAAGAAAAGATGAAATAAATATTGATATTTGCAAGTAAATAAGAAACAGAATTTTGCAAAGTGAGAGGGCTTTCTGGAGGGATGAGACTCCAGTGGCAGAGGTGTGCAGAGGGACCAGAGAGGAGTCCCAAAAGAGTGGCTCCCCCTGGGGTCAGGCAGGAGATGGAGAGAGTTGGGAGTCCAAGGAGAAGGAAAGATTAGGAGCACAGGTTTTAGGTGAGGTTTCTCTTCAAAAAATGGCCTGCATGTAGAATGTGTGGCACAGAGATTAAGGAGAGGTGCGAAGGGAGAAGAAAGCTTACATGTTAGAAATTTCTGAGGCCTTCCTAGTCCAGTGGCAGAAACTGTCTAATTCTCTTACATTATTGTAATTGTATGTCCCATTTTCAGGCCAATGGGAGTCATTGTGTAATTTGTATTGGGGCCATGCTGTGTTACAGAAAAAAATGAGATTTTCTTGGCTTAAGGTCAGTGAGGCCCAACTTAGTGAGGTTTTTATGAAACATCCTAGAGAAGTCTGGTCAGAAGGCTTAAACTCTGAAGAGCCCATAGTGAAGACAGGTGAGCAAGAGGAGGTGATCCCACCTTTTTTCACTGTCCCAAGAGAAGGAAGTCTTTGTGTGAGAGAGTCTTCCCTGATAAATCAAATCACGACCTCTCAGAGAGCTCCAAGAGAGGGAGAGAGTGTTGAGGTTTGGCTAGGCACCTAGTCTTTCTGAGCAGTCTACTAAGAGTGAGAGTCAATTCCTTTAAAACTTGAGGCATGTCAGAGAAAACCAGTCAACCAGAGAAAATTTTTGTGGAAAATATAAGCTGACCAGGGAAGGGGAAGGAAAAAAATCTCCTTACCTTCTGCTTCAGCAAGGGTTCAGGACAGGGTCAGATTGTTGGCCAATCAACCTACTATTACATGTCCAAAGAGAATCAGGGAGTAAGCCTGGGATGAGCAGCCACTACCCATTGCTTCTCTGATTGTAATTTTGGATGACTAAGAGAGATCATCTAGTAAACCAGTATCTTGTCCTGGGTTTCTGCACCAAATATATGAACTATTGGAGTCTGAAAAGACCAGAGTAACTGGCTTTATTGAAAGAAAGAGAGAAACCCCACTGTGCACTACTCCGGGGAGAAGGGGACTGGTACAGACTATGAGGTGAATATTATAGGGTTTGGAAGAGCCTTGAGCAAGTATTGAGTCAGAAGTTCTGGTATGTTCCCTTCGGCAGTTTTAGGATTTCAGCTCCTGGAACTCTTCTGCCTCAACGGCGACTGTCCAGTATGTAAGGGTGAGGTCAGGCAGCCAGGAGAAACAACCAAAGTGCAGTTGAAAGATCTGGTAAATTCCTATATCTATCACAAAATACGGGGCAAAATGCCATTTCCCATATCATTTTTTAAATTGACTGAGACTTTAATTAGTAGCAATTGTCATATGTTTGGCTAAAATAAACTCATAAATATTCTACAGGTCTGGACATTGCTTAACTTGACAAGGGAGATTCTGGTTGGGGTGGGGAGGAGGCTTTCTCTCCTCACTAAACATCTCCAGGGAGACATCGCACCTTTATGGAAGAAGAGACACTCTACAGAGGGACGGCCCTTCATTCGGTCACCAAATCCAAAAATGAAGACCCTCTCCAGGGAGTTACACCGTCTCCAGGGAGGAAGCTCCTAGGAGAGACTGCAGCTCCTTTCCAGGGACTGACCTTGCCACAAGAAAGTGTCCTGCCCTCGAAGTTCAGGCCCTGTTCCATCTCCAACTCACACTGCCCCCACCCCTCACTGTCTACCCTGCCCTGTGGTGTCCCACCTGCCTCTTCATCACATTGCCATCTACCCTGCCCTGTACAGATCTGGGACATCTGCCCCACTTCTGCCATCCTTGCCCCTCGTAGTTCATACCCCACACCATGCCCGCCCTATGCCCCGCGCAGTCCCACATCCTGCCCTGCCCCAATTTGTGCATTACACAACCCGTAGGCCCCTAGCCTGTCCCGCCCTTCACAGCCATGCCTAGTCTTCTGCCCCACGCAGTCCTTGCCTTATGTTGTGCGCCCCACCCCATGCTTTCTGCGCCTCCGGCCATCCATGTGTCTAGTTTCCCCACCTCTCATCATTTCTGCCCTATGCCATGCCTAAAACAGAAGCAAGCGTGCAACGAAATTCAAAGTGAATAAATGGGAAAAGACATGTCAGTGATGCAGAAGTAGGTTTACAGTTTCTGGTTACGTGCACCCAGATGACAGCAGAGAAAAAAATCTTTCTGGTGACTGTTACCTAGCTGTTATTCTCAAGATGCACATGAGGTGGCAGCATAGAAGTGCGCTTGGAAAACATTTACCAGAGATCATGCTGTGTGTTCTTTCAACCAAGTTTCAACAACCTTCAAACCATTGAAATGATATAAAGCATGTTTTATTGTCATTACACTTAATCTAGAAATCAGTAATAGAAACTAACTAGAAAACCCTTACTTTTTTAAGTTAAGAAATTTACTCCTTGATAAACCCCCCTCAAAATCAACAATTCAAGGTAAAAAATACTTCTAAATTAATGAAAATTAAAACTACATAAGAAAACCTATGGCAAAATGTAGTGATGAATATATTTTAGGGAAAAAAAGGAAAATACACAGCTTTTTCACCCATATTAAGAACCAGAATAGTAAATAAATCCAGAGAAAGTAAAAAAAAAGGAAATGTTCACAGAGACATCTTGAGGGTGTATACCATATTTCCCCATGTATAAGACTCATCCTTTTTAAAAAATTTGGGTTCCAAAAAGTGGGTGCATCTTATAGAGTGCTTGTAGATTTTTTATTTGCATTTCCTGCTTATTCACATTTGTTATCTTTTTCTCAAAATTTGGGCCCCAAAATTAAGGTGCGTTTTATACATGGAGACACCTTATATATGGACAAATATGGTACTTTACAACCTTACCAGTGTTTTTTTTTTTTTTTTTGGAATGATATTTTGAAAAAATGAATTCATTCCTCCATATAATTTAAGCTGAAACAACAAAACAAAGGCATTATAATTTTTTACATTTAAAAAAAAATTTTAAATTATTAATGTTAGAGAAAGGAAGGGAGGGGAGAGACCGACAGATAGTCAGAAACATCAGTCCGTTTCTGTATGTGCCCTGACCCAGGATCAAACCTATGACATTACTGTAGGGGTGTGATGCTCTGACATACTGAGCTCTCTTTGGGGGAAAATAAAAGTACTAGAAAAAGCCTAAGGTAATTAAAAAAATAAAATAATACTCTAGTCTGCTGTGGTTACAACACTAAAGAATTTTCTTTGCTCTAGACAGTCAGGGGCATAAACACTATTTGTAATAGTTTAGTTCAAAGTTGCCTCTTTCCTAACGTGCACTTTTTCTTGTGCCATGGCAGCAGTCCAGACTGAGAGACCCCCTATGCTTAGGGCATCCAGAAGTTATCCGAGCCTGGATCACCACTTACAAGCTAGGTTCTTTTGGTCACAGAACACCTCCCAGGGTCTTTGTTTCATCACTTGTAAATTTTCTCAGTTTTATAGACGAGAACATGCATTGCTGAAGGACTGAGACTTAGGCTTCAGCTCAGCCTTCTGAGAAATTGAGATATTGGACTTCACCACAATCAATCAAAACTGGGACCAAAGGCATTGCACTGCCAAAGCCAGTGCTTGTCAAAACTTATAATTATATTATTTTTGTATATTTTTATTCCCTCTGTCTACCCCATGACAGTGTAGTGTTCATAGAAATAAAAAGGGAGTCTCTCTCATTCACTACAGACAACCGTGTCGAGCACAGTGCCCAGTACATAACAAAAGTACAATAAATATTTATTGGATAAGTGAATAGTCATTTGTATATGTAAGAATGAGATGGCACTTGAACACCAGATGTGCAGGCTTTATTAGAGAAGAAAGACCTGCCAGGGCACTTCTTGGAATAAGGGCCCCCAAAACAGACTGAAGTAAAAATTTACAGATTTGGGAATAGCCTCGAGCAAGGGTGTGCTGGTATGTTTGGCTTGCTGGAATACTCCTCTTTTGGGTGATTGACCAGCTTCCTGAAATTCCATTGTCCCAGAGGTGATTGTCTGGTAATTAAGGGTGGGGTCAGGCAGCCAAGCAGAACAGCAAAAGGGCAGTTGTAATTCATATGTCTATTAGTATACATATACAGATATACACAAATGACAGACATATACATTGACACAGAGAGATATGCTCATGTGCAATGCACATCTATGCACACAGATGTACACACACCCATTCTACCTTGGTACATATAAATAGAGAAATATAATAGGTACACAGAGACTATGGGATGAAAATGTTGTATTAACAGTAAATATCTCTATATGGGAAATTTGGTTTTTTTTGTTTTTCTTATAATTTTTTCTAGCATTTCTGCAATAAGAATACATTTTTATAATAAAAATTATTAAAATTCAATATAGTTGTCAAATCAAAGCATATCATATTTTATAATAAATTAAAGAAATTTAAATTAAAAAAGTTAAAAAGATAGAAGTAAAAATAGTAGAATGGGAAGTCATTGAGTTCAGGGACATGAGTTCCTAGCACAGTGCCTGGTATATGATGGGCACTTTCAAAGGCTTTATGAAAGCAAGGCAGGAAGAAAAGAAGAAAAACAAGATGAAAAGAAGGGTAATAGAGAATCCAGGGAGGGAAAGAGGAAGGGAAGAAGAAATAAAGAGAAAATCAGATCATAGCTAGAGAGAAAAAATGAGGGAGGAAAGAGAGCGATTCATTACAATTATACACATTCACATTCTTTAAGATTCCAAGTTTACAATCAAAGTTCTCCGTATTGACCAAGCATTCAGAAAATATTTTTAGAGCATTAAAGAATACATGAAACTTACTAGCTCCACAAAGTTGAATTTCTTGGACTCCTGAAATTCCTGGATTTAATAAAATTAATTAAAGGAGGACTCAAAACAATGTGCCTCTTGGTTCACCTGCAGATCTACCTGTAGAATGATAGCAAATGTCATAAATTGGCACTGTCATTCACGCAAGTCGGTACTTATGGAATAAACAGAATGCTGGAGCTAGAGGAGAATTTTGACACCACGGAGTGATCTGATCCTATTATTTTACATATAGGGAACAAGAAGCAAAAAGATAAAAGGCAACTAATGCAAGACTTCTGGTTTCTGATCTTACAAGTAAGAGGCTTGGCAGTTATCCTGCCCATCCTAACAAGAGAAAATGTTGTAAGGTACAAAAAGCTACAGAATTAATATATATTAATATTTTAGGAAGTTTAAGAACATTTTATTAATTTGGGCTAGGCGTGCAGAGAGATTTTGTAAATGATTTTTGTACTTGTGCGATTAGCATCATACCAGGATGGCCGATAGCACTGTATTGTAAATGCAGAGGGGAGGAGATTTGGACTCTCTGACCTTCCTGCACACCTATAAAGAAGCAAGTGAACAGCTAGCCAGGTGTAGAAAGAGGAAAATTAAAGTAAGCCTTTCCTTATATTAATGGGCCATTTACAGGCATTTGTCCCCATGGAAACTACCTATCCCATTCTAAAAGCATGTAGTTAATATATGTACCTTTGGACAAAGAAATAGCAAATGAACAGTAAAAAGTATAGGGATATCTTTTAATATGTAAAGTGACATATTTACCATTGTGTTGCCTTGTAAGTTTTAATGTGTGGAAGCTTCTTTTTATGAATACTAAAGACAGATGTTATAAACTTGCTAATGAATTGTGTTCCATTCTCCCTCTCATCCTTTTTCCAAACTTGTATAGGAGAAAGCAAAGGTTATAAGCTTATGCTGAAATGTCAGGCTTTTTCCATGCACATGTATAATTAAGGGTATATAGCCATCCCCTATAATATATATCTTATAGACACGCACAATTTGGGACTGCTGCCCCGTGTAAGCTATATGTGGCCAACATATTTAAGAAATTTCCTTCTTTAATAAAACTCCTCAAATTTCTCTGGATTTGGTGTCTCTATAAAAACCCGCAGAATTGTGGATTGGGTACTTTACAACATTTGGCTTTCACACAAGGCCAACGGTGTTTTGCGTCACCTGATAGAGGCACTTCATATAGGCTGGTCTCTCTAGGAGGTTGCCCGTTCCTGCTTGAATCTCAAGGAGAGGCACCACCTGAAGTGTTTTCAGGGCTCCCGGTCTTCCTGTGGGATCTGGACATTTCTCCTGTAGACACCTCTCGGTTCTCAAATTCGACAATTTGGATAATTTGGCAGAGAACTTGAGGAGGTAGGTGAAACAACTCTTTTCGCTTTACTGAATTTTCTGACTTTCCTCTGAACTCTTGCTTTTGCTTTTCTGTTTTGCACTAGAAGTAGGTAGTGTGGATTTGAGGCTTTACTGAATTGTGACTTCGGAGATGTGGAACTTCAGTGGAGTAGGTAGGGCCTTCAAAATTACTTGGCTGGCCTGACCAGGTGGTGGCGCAGTGGATAGAGCGTCTGACTGGGATGCAGAAGGACCCAGGTTCGAGACCCCGAGGTCGCCAGCTTGAGCACGGGCTCATCTGGCTTGAGCAAAGAGCTCACCAGCTTGGACCCAAGGTCACTGGCTCCAGCAAGGGGTTGCTCGGTCTGCTGAAGGCTCGCGGTCAAGGCACATGTGAGAAAGCAATCAATGAACAACTAAGAAGTCGCAACGCACAACGAAAAACTAATGATTGATGCTTCTCATCTCTCTCTCCGTTTCTGTCTGTCTGTCCCTGTCTATCTCTGCCTATGTAAAAAAAAAATTACTTGGCTGTTTTAACTAGTTTATATTCTTTCTGTTTGGGGGTACAGTGGAATATATTAGATGTGGTCATATGTTTGCAGTACACTCTCTAAGATCAAGACGTCAGTGGGGAGTATTAGTGGTCCTGCATTGGGTTTTGCTGGGGAACATCTGGTTATAATTTGGAGGGATTATTGTTGAGAATTGGTTCCTGCTTTAGGCTCTCAGGGATATCTCCTGGTACTTTAGATGGACATTAATGAGAACCAACTGGATCAGGTCCACCAGTTCTGCAGCGAGCCTTCAGATACATCAGTTTCTCTAAGAGAGGTATTTGTAGGAACTTCATCCTGCACAGGACTTCTGGAGGTATCTAGTTGGGCTCTCAGTAAAATGTTCCCCAAAAGTGGGAACAATTGTTTCTATCTCTGGAAGGACATGGTGGAGTTTGAGTCCATCCAGGATTAGTCAGTCTCGCATTGCACTGAATCAGTGGAGGCTGAGCTAACCTGGATTGATCTCGCCCTGAACTTCCAGAGACTTCTCTGTGTTTGTTGAGATTTGTCTTTCTTTTCCTTACTTTTGTCTAAAATTTCTGACTTTAAGTCTAAAGTCCTTGTGGCCTGCATACCCCAAAAAAGTAAAGTCCTGAGAGGCCACGAGGGGGAGTCCTTCCCTTGTTTATGAAGGTGCGCTCGTGTGTGTGTGTGTGTGTGTGTGTGTGTGTAAGTCTTTTGTTTAGTGTCTAAATGTATTTGTTTTAAGGCCTGGTTTAGGTCTCTTATGTCAAAATTGGAAGTTTCTGACTAAAAAGCAATCTTAAGTGGTGAATCGTTGTTCTCTTTTTGTTCTCAAATTAGCTTCAGGGCACCCTCTTAGCTTTCTACTCTGAAGGAAATAATTCTCTTCTGTTGGCTTCTTCCCCTTGTCTTGTGTAATAATTAATACCTCTGTAGTCAAACACCCTTTATTCTCTGTGCTAGCTAATTATCTGTCTTATCTTCCTTGTTTTATTAGTGCACTAATTTCTGGATTCTTCTGAAGTAGTATTAAGTCTGTAATTGGTAGCCTTGGCTATTAAATATGGGAGGAGGGGCCAATTCACAGAAGACATCATTAGTTTATCTTTTAAAGTACATTCAAGAAGCTTATGAAGACAAGTGTGAATATAAAATTAAATGGTTCATGAAAAGGCTTCACACTCTCTGTGAATCAGGATAGCCAAGTTTCAGGGTTGAATGGCCATTGATTGGCCCCAGATAGTAAAAGCAGTCTGGAATATATTAACTGAAAATCCAGGCTGTCCCATTCAGTTTCCATATATTGATCAATGGCTAAATTTAACAATAAATCCACCTCAATGGCTAAAAGCTTGCTCCATACAAAGAGGGTGCCATGTCTTCCTAGTCAGGCCAGATTTGAGTTTGAAACAGGATAAAAGAATAACTAAGGGAATAGTAGCAGCACTTCAACAGACAAACTTTTTAAGGGTGAGGGATCACCAAAGGAGCAAAATAGAAGAAAAAAATTTAGAAAAAAAATAGGACTCAGCAAGAAAAATATCAATGCGCTTATTGTAAGGAAGAGGGCCATTGGAAAAATAAATGTCCCATATTACAAGCAGCCACGGGGAAGAAAGAAAAGAGAAGCACACAAATTGAAAGTGTTTACCCAGACTCTAGAGCTAAAAGACTAGTAAATAGGCAGTTTGAGGAATAGAAAACCCAAGCAGGGAAGCGTTGTGAGTGGAATGATGGAGTGGAGACTGTAAGGTCGGTGGATAGAGGGCTAGTCACGTGGGAACTTAGGCTCCAGGAACTTTGGCTAGGACTGCCCACAGTCAAGCGCGCCAAAAAGAAACTTCCTAAGACTCCTTGGAAACAAAGGCGATTGATTATCAGCCAGTAAGATTTCTTTACGTTATATTAGCCTGACTGCCCTAGAGGGACCTCTTTTTTTTTTCTTTTCTTTTTTTTTGTATTTTTTCTGAAGCTGGAAACGGAGAGAGACAGTCAGACAGACTCCCGCATGCACCCGACCTGGGATCCACCCGGCATGCCCACCAGGGGCTACGCTCTTCCCACCAGGGGGTGATGCTCTGCCCCTCCAAGGGGTCGCTCTGCCACGACCAGAGCCACTCTAGCTCCTGGGGAAGAGGCCAAGGAGCCATCACCAGCGCCCAGGCCATCTTTGATCCAATGGAGCCTTGGCTGCGGGAGGGGAAGAGAGAGACAGAGAGGAAGGAGGGGGCATGGAGAAGCAAATGGGCGCTTCTCCTATGTGCCCTGGCCGGGAATCTAACCCGGGTCCCCTGCACGCCAGGCTGACACTCTACCACTGAGCCAACTGGCCAGGGCCGAGGGACCTCTTTTTAAATATACCCACGTGGTCTATCCATGTGTGGGTTTTTTTTCTGACCTCCATCTTTCACACCAGTGACTCTCGTCCGGGGAAAGCTTTGTATTGAATAAAGCCTTTTGAACTTACCACACTTGGTGGCTCCGAGACCTGTTCCTTCCTTCTCGGCAGGGGAAAAATATCTTACAGAGACGTGGCTGTGGAGAGGCGAACATGGACATGCCTCCTCCTCCCCTAGCTGCGCTCCTGCCCTCACCACCACAATGCACCCAGGCAGAAGGCTGAACACCAAGAGGTGAGCCCCACCACTGCTTCCAGACGCATGGTTAGGCTAGGGTTCAGCTTGCTGTGTGCGGAGCGATGGAGAAAGGCAATAAAGTAAGGGTAAGGTGACTAAAAATATAGAATGAAAACTAGTTTCAAATATCCACCTACTGACCAAAAGAGGTTTTGCCCATTTGAAAAATACAGGATAGGAATAGTATTAAAAATTAGAACTTTGCTTTAAAAAATGTTAAAGGAGCCTGACTGGTGGTGGTGCAGTGGATCAAGCATCGACCTGGTACACTGAGGTCGCTGGTTCAAAACCCTGGGCTTGCCTGGTCAAGGCACATATGGGAGTTGATGCATCCTGCTCCTCCCTCTCTCTTCTCTCTCTCTCTCTCTCTCTCTCATCTCTAAAATGAATAAATAAATAAAAAGAAAAAAATGTTAAAGGAGAGAAAAAGCGTTTAGAAGTTAAACCATATGTGTGAACCTAGCTAGTTAATTGGCAGTTTCTTAAATTAAATTGCAGCTCCAGAAGGGGTAATAGAATCATAAGTAATATGATTATAGGGAATAAAATTATTAGAAATAACTCCTCCATGGGTTAGGATAGTAGCTTGTTGCCCTCCACTGGGGTAAAAAAATAGAGAAAAATTCCAACACTCTCCCACAGGGCCAAGGAGATGTTGGAGTCTCTCCAAGTCTCTCAGTTATATAGAAGGCATGGAGTTCATAAGGAAGACCAATTGCATTAGTTAAATTAGTAAAAATTGTAAAAAGAATTTTCAGGGAATTGAGGAAAAAGTTGGAAAACTCATATAGGCTAAAGCAGCCCATTGTTATAAAGGTAAATTTATAAAAATTGTATTTTTAATTGCTGCTTTTTTTGTAAGAAGTAAAGCTAAACAGCTGCCTGGGGTAGGAAATAAATTCGGCTTGGATTTGGAAATGCTGGTTCCAAACGCCCACGCATCCACGCCACCTCTTGCATGGAAATCATTTCCCTAATCCGGCAGCGAAGGAGAAGGGAACGGGAGCCCTGAGAAAGATGGGCGCCACTTTGGGAATGAGCCTAGAGCCTCGCCACTGCTGACATCCTGCGCTTGGCTGGGCTAGGGTTCAGTCAGCCATCGGGTTGTGCAAAGAGGGACAAGCACATCAGATGCCTCCTTCTTTCCTCCTCTCCTAAGAATCCTGGTCGGCAAACTGCCTTTTGCAAAGAGCTCATGGGCCAAATAGGCCTTTTGCCCTCTTAGGTATAGTTCTCCAATGGAATGCCAACAGTAGGCGCTGCCTCTATAAGGAAGGTGCCTACATACATAGTTTAAATTTAAAATTTGGCTCTTAATGAACATGGGGCTACATGTGTCTTCACGTATCAATGTTTCTGAGGTTTTGGGGTATATACCCAGTAGAGGGATTGCTGGGTCATAAGGTAGTTCTATTTGCAGTTTTTTGAGGAACCACCATACTTTCCTCCATAATGGTTGTACTACTTTACAGTCCCACCAACAGTGAATGAGGGTTCCTTTTTCTCCACAGCCTCTCCAACATTTGCTATTACCCGTCTTGTTGATAATAGCTAATCTAACAGGGGTGAGGTGGTATCTCATTGTAGTTTTGATTTGCATTTCTCTAATAACTAATGAAGCTGAGCATCTTTTCATATATCTGTTGGCCATTTGTATCTCTTCCTGGGAGAAGTGTCTGTTCATGTCCTCTTCCCATTTTTTTATTGGATTGTTTGTTTGTTTGTTGTTGAGTTTTATGAGTTCTTTGTAAATTTTGGATATTAGGCCCTTATCTGAGCTGTCGTTTGAAAATATCAGTTCCCATATAGTTGGCTGTCTGTTTATTTTGATATCATGTTCATTGCAGCACTGTTCACAGTGGCCAAGACATGGAAACAACCAAAAAGCCCTTCAATAGAAGACTGGATAAAGAAGATGTGGCACATATACACTATGGAATACTACTCAGCAATAAGAAATGATGACATCAGATCATTTACAGCAAAATGGTGGGATCTTGATAACATTATAAGGAGTGAAATAAGTAAATCAGAAAAAAACAAGAACTACATGATTCCATACATTGGTGGAACATAAAAATGAGACTAAGAGACATGGACAAGAGTGTGGTGGTTACCAAGGGTGGGGGGGGAGGGAGGACATGGGAGGGAGGGAGGGAGAGAGTTATGGGGAGGGGCAGGGGCACAGAAAACTAGATAGAGGGTGACGGAGGACAATCTGACTTTGGGCGAGGGGTTTGCAACATAATTTGATGACAAAATAACCTAGACATGTTTTCTTTGAATATATGTACCCTGATTTATTAATGTCATCCCATTACCATTAATAAAAATTTATTAAAAAAAAATTTGGCTCTTAAAAGAAAATTCAGTTATTATATTGTTAGTAATTGGCTCTATTAACTAATAGGTTTTCCAACCACTAGGTTAGGAGTGGAAACTTACTGTTCCCCCACTATTGTGTAAAAAAAAGTATATTTATGTTAAAAGTATATGTAATTTTGTCTGACAAGGTGGTGGCACAGTGGATAGAGCATCAGACAGGAATGCAAAAGACCCAGGTTTTATATATATATATTATAGAGAGAAAGGGGCCCTCAAGCCCCTCAGTGAGATTTTTTGAGCATGACTTTTAAGGTCTATACTGGCCAAGGAAGATACAGAAAAGGCAAGTGGAGCCCAAAAGAGATCAGAAAAATACCAGCTTCTGGCATATACCCTTAAAGGCTCCAATGCCCCAAAGGGGCTTCATAAAATTCCATCAGGGCCCTGCTTCAAAAGGAAAGGAAGGTCATTAAACTGAGGCCTGTCAGGCTTCTCAACCCCACCGGGGGACATGCCTCTGCTGAAAGAAAAAGGGACATGAGAAGTTAAGCTGCCCCCTTGCTCCATGGAGGGAGATTTTAGTCTCTTCCAGCCCTAATCCAGCTACCTGTGACCTGACATTGTCCAGCATGCTAGGACTTGCCACAAAAGGCTAAAAGGGGCCGAAGGCTATTGGCCCCATCTCACAACACTGTTTATGAGCCTAAGGTATTTCTTCCAAGTATCAGGTAAAACTGATCTCATTTCTTGTAAACATGAGGGCCATTTACTATGCCTTGCCTGAGTATTTAAGTTCTATTTATCCCTCAAATATCTCTACTGTAGGTACTAACAGTCTAATTTCTGTCACTTTGTTGAATGTATAGTGTCTCCTTTATTCCACTTGTCTTAATTCCCCATGCCTACTGTAGGCTGGGACCTGCTCCTAATTATAACAAGGAACAATAATCATTAGGACTTAGACTCTAGCTGAAAAGTGTAGAAATGTGATCTCAGTTCCAGTGCTTTGTAGACTTTTCCTGAATATCTATTACTCATGCTCTTTAGGATATTTCTCAGACGAAATTAGAAATTAGGTTTATTTGTAAATAATATAAAGCAGCAGTGGTGTCAACATAGATTTAGTGAAATTATGTTAATGTGTTAATAACATTTATGACTGTAAGAATTTTATTTTGGATCCTGTTATATTAGTTAGAACTCTGCTTTTTGAAACATCTAATAGGCTTTAATCACTTTATTGTATTAAGACAATTGTTATAGTATTTGTTAACATTACCTATTTTAATTTTATTGTTTATTTTATATTTTTCCAGTCTGCCTGAAAATCTGGACATAGGATTCGAATAAATAGAAAGATGCCACCTTAAACCAGAAGAGTCTTGGAAACATTATTGCCAATATTTTATCCAATACCAATTAGAAAAAGATCTTACAAACAGAAAAATAATTTTTCCAGATAAACATTTAAAAATAGACTTTGATAAAATAATTGACAATTGTTAGAAAATTGCTATATATGGTTCTTTCCATGTTTAGCTTGCCCATTCTAGTATTGGACGTGCATTTGTGTCTACAGTCACAAAGCTAGTAGGAAAGGAACCCAATATTAATTAGAAACTAATTTGAAGTTACATTGTGCCCACAGGTACCCAAAGGTTCAGAAAAAAAATGCATGAATCAAATAGTAAAAGAAATGTAACCACCCTTTCCCTAAGTACTTGTAGGATTTACAGGTTACTTAGCAAACTGCTCAAAAGACTGTCCAATAGCAACTTCCAGAATTACAAGGAGATCAAGTACAACACCTGAAGAAGCAGACAACATGGTGGAGTGTTGAGTGAGAAGCCAGTCTGTGCAGAGTTTTTGCAGGGAGTAGTAAGGAGATGGGGAACAGAGGTGAATAAGTCTGGTGAGCTAGAAACCTTTGACTCTAGGAAAGTCGAATAAGTCAGTAGCTCTGTGAGCACTGAATGTGAGTGGGTATTGGAGCCCAGTGTGTGTTTTTACTTGCTCACCAGGTGCAACCTAGGATTAAAAATGATGGCCCACCAGTTTTTGGTTCTGTTGTTTTCTTACTGACTGTCCAAATCCAATGCGAAGCTGCATGGGCCAGGCGGCTGCTGTGATAGTGGCCCTGGCCACTGGCTTTACAGCCATCCTCCGCTAGATGGCCTGCCAAACATTCTGAAAGGGAGGAGGAAACAAATTCCATGGAAAAGTTTTTATTGAAATGGCCTCTAAGTGAAAATGAAAAAAGTGTGGTGAATAAGCCAAAAGTCAGTGAAGAAAATGAAAATGTTTGGGCAAATGAGTTTTTGTATTTTCTGAATTTGCTCACTTTTATTGTTAAAAATGGTGCTGGGCAGCTGTCTATGAAATTGCTAATTACCTTCCTGCTTGGGAAGGGCCACTGTTATGCTTATTCTCCTCCCTCTTCACCAGCATCTTCACCTGACCTTGAAGGTAAATACACTTTATAAACCAGCTTATTTCTTTACATTCTCTCTTATTATGTGTGTGTATATATGTGTGTGTGTTTATTTGTTATTTATAAAGTACATTTTCTTATTTTAAAGCATATAAAAAAGAAAGTCAACTTAATTGTCACCAAATGTAAAAAGTTCTGACTAAAAGTAAATTGTTATAAAACCCAATTAATTTTATATAAGTTGCAAAGTGTTTGTAGAATTTGTAGAAAATCAATTAGCAATATTTTTTTCTTTAGTGAATTGTATTGCTATTAATGCTGTTTGTTAAATATCTATTACATATTATAAGTTAATATAAATATCTATTACATGTTATAAGTTAATATCTTCTACACAACAGCTTCATGCTCTTCAGTAAATTAAGTCAAGGATTTGACTTAGAAAATAATACCAGTAGGGATTGATGTAAGGTACCAAAAGCTACAGAATTAATATTAATATTGTAGGAAGCTTAAAAAACATTTTATTAGTTTGGACTAGGCATGCTGAGAGATTTTGTAAATGATCCTCTGTACTTGTGTGATTAACATCATACCAGGATGGTCAATAGCATTGTATTGTAAATGGGGAGGGAAAGAGATCTGGATTCTCTGACCTCCCCCCACACCTATAAGAAAGTGAGTGAATAGCTTGCCAGGGGTAGGAAGAGAAAAATTAAACTAATCTGTTTCTTGTATTAATGGGCCATTTACGGGTATTTGTCCCCATGGATATACCTCTCCCCTCCTGAAAGCATGTAGTTAATATATGTATCTTTTGACAAAAAAATAGCAAATGAACAATAAAAAATATAGGAATGTGTTTTAATATGTAAAGTGACATTTTTACCATTGTGTTGCCCTTGTAAGTTTTAATGTGTAGAAGCATCTTTTTATAAATCCCATAGACAGATGTTATAAACTTGCTAATGAATTATGTTCCACCCCTTCTTCATCTTTTTCCCAAACCTATATAGGAGAAAACAAAGGTTATAAGCTTATGCTGTGATGTCAGGCTTTTTCCATGCCCATGTATAATTAATGGTATATAACCAGCCCCTAGAATATTATAGTGGGTGGTAGAAGAGCAAACAAATGGCACCGTGATTGGCCCACCATAAAAGCTGGGACACCCACTAGTGGGCGGGAGGGACCAGGTTGGCCAGCACTGCAAAAAGTTGTGGTTTTAAAAAACGGTTCGCCATCATGGTTATAGAAGCACATGATTTGGGACTGCTCCTTTGTGTAAGTTATATGCTGCTGACATATTTAATAAATTTTCTCCTTTAATAAAGCTCCTCAAAATTTATCTGGAGTTGATGTCTCAATGAAAACCCATGAAATTGTGGATTGGTTACTTTACAACAAAAAAGGCTAAACAAGGTGAAAATACACTACTCCTCCTGGATCCAACAACTAATTAAAATCAGAAAGAAAACCAATGTCTCAAAAATTGTATAGGCATTTGAATATGGAAAATAAGAGCATATCAAAGCAGAAGCCTATTGCTGCAGCCAATATCAGACTTTATTTAAGAACTCTCCAGTGGGTCCAAGATGGTGGTACATGTGGATGCTGAGCTTGCACCCTCCCCAAATCCTATCTAATGTACCCCTTTACTTAGTAGTATTCCTCCTGAAAGACTACTGAGAAAGAATTAAAAAGCCTCTGCTTAACAAGCCAGTGAGAGACAGAGAGAGAGAGAGAGAGAAGAAAGAGAGAGTGCATAGAAAAGACTGAGGAACCATGAAAGCTCTGCAGTAGGTAAAAGAACAATTCAAGACCAAAGAGACCAGTGAGTGCCATTGTTTACATCTCCTGGGCATGTGGATAAAAGACAGGAGCTTTATCTAAGCTCTATGGCCACCTGCAGGGCGCTACAGCACACCCCCAGCCACTCCTCCTGTGTAGCAAGGTACCAAAAAACTGCAAATTAATATTAATATTTTAGCAGAAATATTTTCTGTCCTGTCTTTCCTTTGGGGAAGGTAGGGGGAGGAAATATGAAAGTTTCCTGGTCTGTAGAAACATACTGTGTAGGAAATTCCCTTCTACTAAGAAGCTTAAAAGGCATTTTAATAATTTGGGCTAGGCATACAGAGACATTTTGTAAAAATAATTTTTATACTTGTGTGATTTGCACCAACTCAGGATGGCCGATAGCATTGTATTGTAAATAAAGAGGGAAAAAAGATTTGGATTTCCTCCCTTCCCCCACACCTGTGAGGAAGCAGGTAAATAGCTATCCAGGTGCAGGAAGAGCGAGATTGAGAAAACTTTTTTTTTTGATGATCCATTTGCAGGCATTGATCACCTGGCAACAGGGAAACCACCCCTCCCCTCCTGAAAAGGTATAATTAATGTATATATCGCTAAACAAAAAAATGGCAAATGTACACTAAAAAATTTAGAAATATTTTTTAATATTTAGAATAACATTTTTGCTATTGTGTTACCTTATAAATTTTGATATATAGAAATGTTTCTATAAATACTATAGACAAATGCAATAAGCTTACTAATGAATTGTGTCCCATCCTCCTCTTTTTCCTGCCAACTGGCATGTGTGTGTGAAAGGTTTATAACCTGCCGCAAGGGCTGGGCCTGGTGCACATGATTTGGGTCTGCAAATGCCCCATGTTAGTCATATACAGCCGTGTTGGGCAGATAAAATATATTATGCTCACTTTGTTAAAGATGGTGCTTCCCACGTGGAGGCAGTCGCCCAGGTGATATTAATGTGTGTTTCTGGGCAGGCAGAATCTTTGTAGCCTGGGGCTTGGTTTTGGGATTAAGCCTTGCCCACCCTTTCTGATGTGGGGTGGTACAACCCAATCATGCCTCAGAGAAGTGGCTTTGTATTAGAGACTTCCCTATTTTGTGTATTGGATTAAAGGTTTTGAATCTACACTATAAAATAGGGGCAGGAAGGGAGCTTGCTCTCTTGGTTCCTGGGATGATTAGCATGAGAGAGCAGAGGGAGCAGGGCACAGAGCAGAAAGAGGCCATGAGGCCAGGAGAAGCAGCCAAGATGGCGGAGTGCTGAGTGAGATGTCATTTTGTGCAGTTTGTATCTGCGATAAGGAAGGAGATGGGAACTGAGGAGAATAAGGCTGGTGAGCTAGAAACCTTTCATTCTAGGAAACTCAGATAAGTCAGTGGCTTTGTGAGCACTGAATGTGAGTGGGTTTTGGAGCCCAGTGTGTGTTTTTACTTGCCCACTGGGTGCAAGCTAGGATTAAAGACTATGGCCCATCAGTTTTTGGCTCCATTGTTTCTTTACCAACTGTCCAAATCCAATGCAAACCTGCATGGGCCAGAAGGCTGCTGTGATATTGGCCCTGGCCGTGGCTTCTGGCCTTACAAGCCAGCATATTTAATAAATCTCCTCCACTAATAAAAGTCCTTAAAGTTTATCTCGACTTGGTGTCTCTACGTGAATCCTGTGAAATTGAGGTATGGATACTTTACAACACCTGGAGCTAAATGCAACAAAATCATGAGGGCAGAGTAGCTTGTGTAAAGAGAGCTCCTCTTCACAGATATCTACCCAGCAGGTAGTTATGGCAGGGTGGCACTTCGCCCACTGAGATGCCTGTGCATGTGGGGCTCCCCCACCTAGAGAGAGTGCAGAGCTAGCAAAATACTCTGATACCAACTGCAGGACTATTTGACCGAGAGAAAGTGCAGAGATACTGGGTCCCTACTGGCATTACCCTTCCTGGAAAATGGGGAGCCAGCAAATGTTATATATTCTGCACAAAGGACTGCCTGATGAGAGAAAGTACAGAGATTGGGGGCGCTGCTGCTCGCACTGGTCAGGCTGCTCTACCCAAAGAAAGTACAAAGCTAGCAAAACCTTGCTGCCCACTGGGGAGTGAGAGGGGGGGGCAATGCTGTGCATGCGCACAGGGCTGCCAAGCCCCGAGAAGGTAAAGAATGAACAAATTAAGGCTGTGTGTGCATGCAGGCTACCCCACCAGGACAAAGGGTGGATCTAATGAGGGGTGAGATACAAGAAAGCAATCAGGTAACCCAGCGCAGACCATGCTCTGACAACAGATAACTAAAACAGGACACACAGCACACACCATGCAGCCCGTTTTACACCAGGCAGCCCTCCCAGATTAAAAGGACAAAAAAGCTCACACACCCCAGGTGGCCCATTCAGAACCCACTTTTTCAGGCCAGTGACAGGCACTGCATACACTATCCCCCAACTACAATCTGCAGGCTGAAACTATTCAACACACAATGTAACAAAGACAACATTTTCAAGAGTGGGTGAGATGACTATTTCATTCTGTTCAAAGGAACAAAAGCAGGAAGTCAAACAATACGAGGAGACAGAAGAATATATGCCCTCAATAAAGGAACAAGAAAAAAACTACGGAGAAATATTGTTTTGAAATGGAGATGAGTAATTGGACAGATAAAGAATTCAAAGCAAACAGTCATAATGATGTTCAATAAACTTGAGAGTAGAACCGAGGACTCAAGATGTTATAAAGTACTGCACCCTGTAAGAACTAAGAAAAGATCAGAAAATAAGCAAGGCACTAATGGAAAAGGAAACTTAAGGGTTACAGGCAGGTCCTGCTCCTGTTCTGTTAGGAGTAACATGCCCAAGGTCGTTCAAGAAGTAGAGACAGATAGGGACTCTGGGAAGCTGAGAGAGAAGAAAAAAAAAAAGGAAAAAGAGACAAACATTTGCATTCTATTGGTTAAAAGACCCTTATCAGAAGTTTAGGTTTGGAATTCGCCAATGAGCTAGACCCCAGCCCCTGTTGCTATGCTATGTGCAGCCCCCTTAGCAAATAGGTTACCGCCACATCTGCTTCTGTATTAGGCTTGCTTGCTTAGCTTATAAAAAGATTTAGCTGTGAGCGCTAGGTGCGATTCCCATCTGTAGCTCCTTGTGAGCATGGTGTCTCTGGACACCTCGGGAATTTGCCCCTGCACAGGTAAAACTGGCCAATAAAGTTACATCTATACTCCTGAAAGTCTCCGACGTTTTTCTTGACCCGGTGGATGCTACATCTCTGGGGGCTCATCTGGAATTTCCCTTGGTGGAGTTTTTTGGTCGGAGACCAGAGGGACAGCTCAAGTTGAGTAAGTACTCTTTGAGGATCCACATTTGGTTTTGTTTTTGAGCTCCGGAGCATATAAACCTGAGGTAGTAGGTGGGACGCCGCTGGTAACCTACCCAGGGCTTTCAGAATGGGACGCCGTTTTCTGAAAGGAATTGTTAACTCTAGGAGTTAACTCTAGAAGTGACCGGTCACATTAGGAATTTCTGCACCGCGCTGCACTGCGTTTTGTCTGTGTGTGAATGTCTGAATTGAGTGTGAGACAATCTTTTACTCTAGCCTTTTTTTGCTTATTGGTTGGGGTATTTTGATAATTGTTTTGTTAATTCTTGAAGGTTTGGAAGCAGACAAAGCGGGATAAATAAGAATGGGACAACAAGAGTCTGTACCCAGTTCTCCACTTGAGTGCCTGCTAAACAACTTTTCTGATTTTCAGAAGAGCCCAGGGGTACGGAGGGCCGCCTCTGGACCAAGAGACCCTCTGGACCTTGAGTCAGTTAGAATGGCCCGCCTTCGATGTAGGGTGGCCCACTGAGGGAACTTTTGATCTTCCTATTGTGTTTGCTGTCCGAGCTATTATCTACCATGTGCCCCATCCACACCAATATTTGTATATAGATGTGTGGGTTGGTATTGCCACAGATAAGCCAGGGTATATCAGAAAGTACATAAAGAATGGCAAGAGAGAGAGAAGGGCAATATGTGTTACTGCAAGTAACCAGAGGGCAGGGAAAGGCAGTAGGGAGGAAAAGGAGAAGACCAATTCCCCGGTACAGTCCACTATATTATCATCTAGAATTTACCCTGTCTTGCCTGAACCACTGGAGGATCCCTTAGACCCAGTAAATTT
The DNA here is from genome assembly GCF_036850765.1 of Saccopteryx bilineata. Classification (NCBI taxonomy): domain Eukaryota; kingdom Metazoa; phylum Chordata; class Mammalia; order Chiroptera; family Emballonuridae; genus Saccopteryx; species Saccopteryx bilineata. The sequence continues at coordinate 115,820 of NW_027095470.1, read as the reverse complement.
CCCTCCTCCCTATTGGCAGCAGGGAGGACCTGATTCCATGAAGCAGGACGTAAGTGGATTTTTGAGTCCACCACACACCCGAAGAGGGGCGATATATTCGCCTTCTCCTTCAGTAGGAGATGCCGCCATCTTGCCTTTGTCTCCTGCAGGAGGCACCGCCATTTTGCCTCCTTCTGCAGGAGGCACTGCCATCTTGCCTTTGTCTCCTGCGGGAGGCACCGCCATCTTGCCTCCTTCTGCAGGAGGCACTGCCATTTTGCCTCCTTCTGCAGGAGGCACTGCCATCTTGCCTTTGTCTCCTGCGGGAGGCACCGCCATCTTGCCTCCTTCTGCAGGAGGCACTGCCATTTTGCCTCCTTCTGCAGGAGGCACTGCCAACTCACCTCCTTCTACAGGAGGTGCCAAGGGGAGTGCGGCCATTTTACCACTCTGGGAAGTGCCACCGGCACCAGATGCTGGTCCACGAGCGCACCCTCACTTCATCTATGTGCCTTTTTCCACCAGTAATTTGTACAATTGGAAGCGGGAAAATCCTCCTTTTTCTGAGAAACCGCAGGGACTAATATCCTTGCTTGAGACAGTTTTTAGGACCCACCAGCCAATGTGGAATGACTGCCAACAGGTATTAAAAACTCTTTTTACTACAGAAGAAAGAAATAGAATAATGAAAGAAGCAGTAAAAGCAGTTTTAGAGGACGGGGGAACAGAGGGAGAAGCCGAGAATGTCCTTCCCAAGCAGTCCCCGGCCTGGGACCCGAATACCTCAGGGGGAATGGAAGCACTCTTTCAGTATCGCCGGGCTCTTTTGCGGGGTTTAAAAGCAGCAGCCAGGAGACCCACTAATTTCAGTCAGGTAAGTGAGGTTATCCAGGGAAGAGAAGAATCCCCACCGCATTTTTAGAATGGCTAATAGACGCCTACCGGGTTTATACCCCTATAGATCTAGAAGCTGACAAGAATCACAGGTTAGTAAATATAGCTTTTGTGATGCAAGCTGCATCAGACATTAGGAAAAAACTTCAGAAATTAGAAGGATTTGAAGGGAAAAATAGAAGTGAGCTAATTGAAATAGCTCAGAAAGTATATATAAATAGGGATGACTCAGAACTAGGGAGAGCAGCTGTCAAGATCCTCATTGCAGCTCATAAGTCAGAGAAGAAGAAAAAAGGAGAGCAGCAAAAAGGCAAAGAGAAAGGTCAACCACAGAAGCAAATAGGCAAGGACCAGTGTGCCTATTGCAAAGAGAAAGGACACTGGAGGAGAGGTTTTCCAAAGTTACGGGTTAACAGTCAGAAGATAAAGCAAGATCCAGAGGTCTTGCTCCAAACCTTGGACTGACGGGGCCAGGGCTCCATTTCTGTCAGCTCCCAGAAGCCCACGGTCACCCTAACAGTCAAAGGAAAGCCAATAGATTTCCTGGTTGACACGGGAGCCACCTATTCAGTTTTAAAGAAGCCACAAGGACACATACAAAAAGAAAATACAAAAATAATAGGGGTAAAGGGAAAATCAGTAGCTTTTACATGGACTACCGCAAGAATCACAAATTTAGGTAGAAGCACTATTACTCACTCATTTCCAATCATTCCAGATTGTCCTTATCCTCTCATGGGCTGAGATCTCTTGCAGAAACTTCAAGCAACAATAACCTTTAAGCAAGAGGACAGCAGTTCCCAGGAGGGGAAGGAAAAAGTCAGTCTCGAAGTAACGGTGCCCATATCTGAAGAATACTTGATGGCAGTCCTACAGGAAGGTAAGGATGAAGTCATCGGGGTCACAGAGGAAATATGGGAAAAGGTGCCAGGGGTGTGGGCAGAAACCAACCCACCAGGCTTAGCCGCTCATCATTCACCTGTCATAGTGCAGTTGCTGAGCACTGCTAGCCCCGTGCGGGTAAGGCAATATCCCATATCAGCACGAGCTAAGCAGGGCATAGCACAGCATCTGAAGTGCTTACTAGCGGTGGGTGTCCTCCGGGAATGCGAGTCAGCCTGGAAAACACCTTTGCTCCCATTCCAGAAGCCTGGGACCCAGGACTATCATCCGGTGCAAGATCTGTGAGAAGTAAACGCCCGGGTAGAGACTATTCACCCAACGGTGCCAAATCCCAACACTTTGCTAAGTTCGTTACCCCCTACTTGTACATATTATTCAGTATTGGATTTGAAGGATGCTTTCTTTTGCATTCCATTGGCCCCCAAGAGCCAGGAGATATTTGCTTTTGAATGGAATGATCCGGAAAATGGACTAGTGGAACAGTATACATGGACCAGGCTTCCTCAAGGGTTTAAGAATTCTCCCACTATCTTTAATGAAGCTTTGTGTAAGGGCTTGCAGGGGTTTCGAGCTGCCCATCCTTTAACTGTGTTGCTCCAATATGTGGATGACCTCCTCATGGCTGCAGCCGAAGAAGAGCAATACAAGACGGCAACCTTAGACCTACTCCAGGATCTCCAGCATATTGGGTATTGAGTCTCTGACAAGAAGTCCCAGATTGTCACCCAAACTGTAAGTTACTTGGGATATAACTTACAAGGGGGACAAAGGACATTATCCAGTCAAAGGATTCAAACTGTGTTGCAGATCCCAGAACCCACTAACAAAAGGCAAGTGCGAGAATTTCTGGGAGCAGTAGGATATTGCAGACTCTGGATATTAGGATTTGCAGAGCTGGCCAGGCACCTCCATGAACTGATGCGGGGCAAAGAAGAACAGTTTATTTGGACAGACAAGGAAAGGAAGGCTTTCCAGGCACTGAAGGAGGCCCTAGTAGCTGCCCCAGCATTGGCCCTACCAGATATGGCCAAATCTTTCCAGTTGTACATTGCTGAGAAGGGAGGGTAGCCTTGGGAATCCTCAGCCAAGAGCTTGGGCCATAGAAGAGGCCTGTAGCATACCTATCCAGGAAGCTAGACCCCATAGTGTCTGGCTGGCCAACCTGTTTAAGGGCACTTGCTGCTACCTCAATCCTAGTTAAGGAGGCCAACAAACTGACATTGGGTCAGGACATCCAGGTTATTGGAGAACACTATCTAGAACAAGTGCTGCATGCCCCACCGGATAGGTGGCTCTCCAATGCTCGACTGACACAGTACCAAGCACAGTTATTGAATCCCCCAGCAGTGCAGTTCTTGAAGACAGCAGTCTTAAATCCTGCCACTTTGCTACCGTTTCCAGACCCATCAGTGGTCCATGACTGCAGACAGATATTGGACACTGTCACAGGGGTCAGACCGGACCTCAGGGACCAGGCCTATGAGAAGGCAGACCTCACACTGTTCACTGATGGAAGCAGTTATGTCCGAGATGGACAAAGATATGCAGGAGCAGCTGTAACTACCCAGGACAGTGTCTTATGGCAGAAAGCATTACCAAAAGGTACTTCTGCACAGTGAGCAGAGTTAATTGGACTTACACAGGCCCTTCAGATAGCTGAGGGCAAAGGGACCAACATTTACACGGACAGCAGGTACGCCTTTGCCACTGCTCACATTCATGATGCCATTTACAAAGAACGAGGCTTGCTAATGACAGGGGGAAAAGAAATTAAGAATAAAACTGAAATTTTAGCCCTGCTTGATGCCATTTGGCTTCCCTCTAAAGTAGCCATAATTCATTGCAAAGGACATCAAAAAGGGGACTCTCCAATTATTCAAGGAAACCGTTTTGCTGACATTGTTGCCAGAGAAGCTGTAAAAGAAGGAACTGCAGACATTCTACCGCTTTTGCCTCAACCCATGTTGCCTCCCAAACCTAAGTATACTCCTGAGGAAGAGCAAGAGGGAAAGCAATTAGGGGGTAAAAGAAATAAGCAGGGGTGGATAGAACTACCTGACACTAGACTCTACCTACCCCAGGGAGTTATAGGAGAGATTTCCACCCAGAGTCAGATTGTCCTCCGTCACCCTCTGTCTAGTTTTCTCTGTGCCCGTCCCCCTCCCCCTAACTCTCTCCCTCCCTCCCTCCTGCGTCCTCCCTCCCCCCACCTCTGGTAACCACCACACTCTTGTCCATGTCTCTTAGTCTCGTTTTTATATTCCACCAATGTATGGAATCATGTAGTTCTTGTTTTTTTCTGATTTACTTATTTCACTCCATATGATGTTATCAAGATCCCACCATTTTGCTGTAAATGATCTGATGTCATCATTTCTTATGGCTGAGTAGTATTCCATAGTGTATATGTGCCGCATCTTCTTTATCCAGTCTTCTATTGAAGGGCTTTTTGGTTGTTTCCATGTCTTGGCCAATGTTAACAGTGCTGCAATGAACATAGGGCTACATGTGTCTTTACGTATCAATGATTCTGAGGTTTTGGGGTATATACCCAGTAGAGGGATTGCTGGGTCATAAGGTAGTTCTATTTGAAGTTTTTTGAGGATTCAAAGGAACTCCATGCAAGTTCCCATCTAGGGCAAAATAAGATAGAACAACTAATTAAGAAATACTACAGGGGACCCCAGCTTAGGGATATCATGCAATCCATACTTTCTAGATGTAAGGCTTGTGCTAAGGTCAATGCTATAAACAAGAAGCTCCCCCCTTTAGTTAGATATAGGGGAAAGTGCCCAAGAGAGTTATGGAAAATAGATTTCACAGAAATGACTCCAGGAAAGGCAGGATATAAGTATCTACTGGTGTTAATAGATACTTTTACAGGATAGACGGAAGCCTTTCCCACCAAGGGTAAAACTGCTTCCACAGTTTGCAAGATCCTGCTAAGAGAGATCATCCCTAGATATGGAATTCCTATAGCCATAGGATCTGACAATGGACCAGCTTTCATCTCTAAGATTTCCCAGGAATTATCTACGAGGCTAGGAATTGACTGGAAATTGCATTGTATTTACAGGCCTCAGAGTTCAGGACAAGTAGAACAAATGAATAGGACATTAAAGGAAACTCTAATTAAATTAAGAGAGGAGACCGGCGAAAACTGGGTAGAGTTACTCCCTTTTGCCCTGTTCTGGGTTAGGTGTACACCTAACACTAATTGATGGACCCCCTATGAGCTTATGTTTGGACAACCCACTCAAATGGTACCCCAGCTCACCAGAAAGGAAATAGAGATGTCTAATCATATTTTCCTCAAGTCCCTACAGGCATTGCAGCAGATTCGGAGAGAAGTAAGGGAGCTGCGGGAACAGAGAACTGCATCATTGGAAGACAATGCCCAGAGGTTGTCGCCACCAGACCCTGGACAGTGGGTTTGGGTTCTCAACCACTGTCAAGAGAACCTAGAGGTGCAGTGGCAAGGACCATTCCAAGTGTTGCTCAGTAACCCTTCTGCAGTCCGGATAGCAGAAAAGCCCTATTGGATCCATCTCTCCCATGTGAAATTAGCCCAACCACCTGACGAAGGATCCCGGAGATGGCAAGTCAAACAGACCCCTGGAGAGCCTCTAAAGCTCACCTTCTCCTCCACTTAGGACTGATGACTTTTTATTATTTACCCAGCAAGGAACTAGAGTTGCAGGAATGCGTTTTAATCAGGACAGCAGATGGCGCAGTTATAGCATAGAATAACACCTGGGATAGTAGCACCTCCATAACACTCCAAGCTGATTTATCAAAATTTTTTGAAGAAAAATTCTGTGATTCACCAGCAGCTTGGAGACATTCTGATTCAGCCAGGAGCCCGCTCTTAGATAACTGGCCTAGCTCATACACTGCAGGTAGTAAGTGTGCACCTCATGTTAAAAATAGGGCTTTATGGTATACTCCACACTATGCCTGCCCTGAACCCCCTTCCGGACAGCGCCGAACTTGTGGGTCTCACTCAGATTATTTTTGTAAAGTGTGGGGTTGTGAAACACTTGTCAGTGAATTTCAATGGAGTCCACCAAAACCAGACCCAGACATAAGTCTTTTTCGATTAGGAACTAGATTAGGGGGAAGAAGGCCCAATGATGGTTGAGATGAGGACTGTGCTAAAGATAATTGTAACCCTACTATCATTACTATTAAGAAGCCTAAAGACCCAAGTTGGAATTCAGGAAAAACCTGGGGGCTAAGATTATATGTAACTGGACATGATCCTGGTACCTTTTTCACCATTAGAAAGCTTCCTACAAAGAACAGACCTTTTCTAATAGGAGTAGAGAATGGGCTGCCACCTAGGCCTTCTGTCAGCCTCCCAGCAGCACACATTCCGGCAGCACCAAAACTCCCGGACAGTAAGACAGGCCTAGACCAGAGCAGAGCTACCATGACTCCTACTGTAGACTCTTTACCAATAGAGCCAGAGGAGCAGGACCATAAATTTCCTTTTTACACTCCCAGCCCATTACTGGAGAGAACACACCACCAAGAGACGTATGCCCTAGATTTATTAGATAAGGTATTCCCCTTCTTTAACAAGACACAGCCTGAATTTACAGAATCTTGTTGGATTTGCCTTAGTCCCAGATCCCCTTTCTATGTAGGGCTTGGAGCCAACACCTTGAGTGAAGGGGAACTGGCTCCTACTACAGTAACCCTTACGAGGGACCAGAACCAGGATCAGATGAAAGATTGTGTCTCAGAAGGATCTCTCACTTTAGCAGAGTTCCACGGGAAAGAAACCTGCTACCTCTTAGCAAATTTCACCTTAGATAATTACAATTACAGTGACTATTGCCTTAACCAAGAAACCCTACTCGCCACCCTAGAGGACCCAAAAGTGATGAAGGCACCTGAAGGACTATGGTTTGTGTGTACTCAAGGCATCTTCAAGTGTATAGTCCCCACTCATCCTGAACTTTGTGTAAGTGCTTACATTATTCCACAGGTATATCTGTATAGGGGAAATCCTGAATTCCTTGTGGCTCCCCTGAGGTGGGAAAAATGAGCTCCACTTCTTATTTCTATCATAGCTACCATAGGAAATGTAGGATCAGCAGCAGTAGAAACAGCATTTCTCATTCAAGGGGAATTACCCTCAGACAACTATTCAAGACATTCTCCAAAAATATTGCGCTTCTCCAAAACCAGGTAATATACCTCGAGAAGCAAATAGACTCCCTAGCCAAGGTAGCCCTTCAGAATAGGAGAGGACTAGACCTCCTCCTACTTGAGCAAGAAGGACTGTGTGCTGCTCTAAGAGAAGACTGCTGTTTTTATGCTAACCACTCTGGAGTAATTAGAGAGAATATCAAGGTATTTGCAAACAGATTAGAAAATAGGAACTTAGAAGAAGATGACCCAGGATGATATGCCTCTATGTTCAGAACTTCCCCTTGGCTAACCACTCTTATATCTACAATTGCTGGGCCATTACTGATACTTTTGTTAGCTCTCACTATTGGGCCTGTAGTTATTAATAAACTCCTTACATTTATTAAGGAAAGAATCGAGACTGTAAAAGTGATGATTCTGTCTCAACCTACCTACACCATCCTTCCTTCCAATGAAGAATCAAGGGTTTGATTTATGCCCTAATAGGAGTAGGGAATGTAAGGACCAAGAGAAGATCAGAAAATAAGCAAGGCACTAATGGAACAGGGAACTTAAGGTTTACAGGCAGGTCCTGCTCCTGTTCTGTTAGGAGTAACATGCCCAAGGTCGTTCAAGAAGCAGAGACAGATAGGGACTCTGGGAAGCTGAGAGAGAAGAAAAAAAAAGGAAAAAGAGACAAACATTTGCATTCTATTGGTTAAAAGACCCTTATCAGAAGTTTAGGTTTGGAATTCGCCAATGAGCTAGACCCCAGCCCCTGTTGCTATGCTATGTGCAGCCCCCTTAGCAAATAGGTTACCGCCACATCTGCTTCTGTATTAGGCTTGCTTGCTTAGCTTATAAAAAGATTTAGCTGTGAGCGCTAGGTGCGATTCCCATCTGTAGCTCCTTGTGAGCATGGTGTCTCTGGACACCTCGGGAATTTGCCCCTGCACAGGTAAAACTGGCCAATAAAGTTACATCTATACTCCTGAAAGTCTCCGATGTTTGTTCTTAACCAGGTGGATGCTACACACCCCAGGTTCTGAAAAGCAATGTACCTCACTTCAATGAGTCCATGTAGAGACACCCAGTCCAGATGAATTTTGAAGAGTTTTATTAAAGGAGAAAATTTTAAATATGCCGGCCACATATGGCTGACATGAGGCATGAGGCCCAAATTATTCCACCCCCCATAAGAGTTCAGGGGCTGCTTATATACCCTTGATCACACACGGGTTGGGGAGAGCATGACATTATGGCACAATTATTAACAAGAGTATAACATTTGTCTAGGACAAGCATCCCCAAACTACAGCCTGTGGGCCATATGCAGCCCCCTGAGGCCATTTATCCAGCCCTCCCCCGCACTTCCGGAATGGGCACCTCTTTCATTAGTGGTCAGTGAGAGGAGCACTGTATGTAGCGGCCCTCCAATGGTCTGAGGGACAATGAACTGGCCCCCTATGTAAAAAGTTTGGGGACCCCTGGTCTAGGAGATACACAGAAACATTAAGACTCTCAAGGTAACACAATCAAAGACATTTGCAAATCTTTCAGGGTTTCTCTTTTCTCACTAGCCTAGAGGTATTTTACTCTCAAGATCCCAGGAAAGGTAGGAACTAAAATCAGTGCAAGGTGGTATGAAAATTCAGCCTTGTATTGAAAGAGAAGTTTTTTAGTTAACCTTAATTCTTTCAGAGATTTTAAAACCAAATGACCCTAGTCGTCCTTGTAAGTCAGAAGACTTTTACATTCCTTTTCCTTAATTTTTAAAGGAAAGGACAGAAAAGCCTGAACTTTTCTTCCTAGAATATCAATATTAATTTTCAATATTAGTCTCTTACAACAAAGAGAGCACTTGAACAACAAGAAAATGTAATAAGCTCATCCCGCTTGAGCACAGAGGCACCAGCTTGAGCGCGGGATCATAGACATGACCCCATGGTTGCTGGTTGACCTCAAAGGTCGCTGCCTTAAAGCTGAAGTCCGTGGCTTGAGCAAGGGGGGTCACTGACTTGGCTGGAGTCCCCGGCCTGGCCCGTCCTTGAGTCCCTGGAGCTGGCCCCACAAGTCCCCTCTTGGGACACCCCACCAGCCGAGCCCGCACGCATGCCAGTGCGCTCCTGTGGGCCAAGCAGTCAGCCTCAGTGCTGTCTCCCAAGCAGGCACATCAGGGCTGGGCCTGCGGTGTGCCTGGAGCATGAACATGAACGGGGGCCCGAGGGCGGCGCTGAGGGAGTGGCGAGCAAGGCATGGGCCTAGCCGTAGGTAAGCACGGGGCAGCGGGCTGGGGAAAGCCTGGACCGGACCCAGCAGGGCGAAGGGCGGTTCCTCTGGCGGCTGCACAGGTCACGTGGCTGCGTCTCCCCTGGCAAACGAGGTCTTCAGGGACTTCCACGCCTACTTCTCCCTGGAGAGGTGGCCGCCATGGGCGACTCGGAGAAGGCACGCTGTCCCAACGTGGAGAGGAACCAGGACGCGCTGCTGCGCACAGGTGACGAGGCGTGGGAACCGAGCTAGAACCAGGTGGGAACCGCGGGTGGCACACAGGCCAGTCTGTGTCGGGGCTGTTCATTCAAGCGCTTCACTTTGGGGACCACAATTTTGTTTCTCCCCAGGCCTCAGAGCCCCTCGGACTGCTTCCATGGTTCACCACTGGCAGGCCACCAGACCCGCGGTGAAGGACACTGATGATTTACATGAAGAATGGACTCAGAGGCAGCAAGGTGAGGGGCCACAGGCATGGTGCTGCCCTTTAGAAACTGACCCAGGGTCAGGTCCCCTCCTCTTAGTGGCTAACAAGGGACAGAGCTTGCATTTAGCAAAGGAGCGAGATGCAAACAGTATATTGTGCAATAAGGGGCAATTTGCTACACTGCCTCCATGTGTAAGTAATTGCACATATTTATAGATGAGCTTATGAGCAAAAATGGTATAAAAGTATAAAAGCATGTAAGAAATAACTCATTCAGAACACTTGTCATCACAAGAGGAGAAGGAAGGTCTGGCCAATGAGCAGTGCTCCCGGACAGGGTTGTCTGGGTAGTGCCGGCCACATTGCAGAACGAGAAAGGATTAATCATGGTGATTTAGGCAGCTGGGGTTGTGGGCCAGGGTAGGGACCATTGTATAAAGCCCTGTGTCAGCCATCTCTTCAGTGTGTCTGGTTTCATGAGGGTGTGGTCAGTAAGGTCCTTCCACTTTCATGGGTCTATCATTTAAACAGCTGAAAACCAGATGTGATCTCTAACTTGACCCAAATGGTTTCTGTGGTCCACGGACCTGAGGCTGTGTTCCCAAGACTGTTTGGTGCTGACCAGACTCTGATGATTAAGGAAGGGCAAGGATGGCCAAATGTGTAAGGGTGGAAGAATAAGAAGGAAAAGAGGCAAGATGGTCATTGTACCATTAGACTGGACAAGGTCACTCTGAAACAAGAAGACAGAAAGGAGCCCTGGCCAAGTTTCTTAATTCGAGAGAGAGTTGTCCCCATACACCAAGGTTGTGGGTTTGATGTCCAGTCAAGGCCCATATAAGAATCAAACATTGAAGCCTGACCAGGTGGTAGCACAAAGCATAGAGCATCAACCTGGGACAATGAGGACCCAGGTTCCAAACCCCAAGTTTGCTGGCTTGACTGAGGGGTTGTTAGCTTGATCATGGGGTTGTGGATGTAACCCCATGGTCACTTGTTTGAGCCCAAGGTTGCTGGTTTGAGCAAGAAGTCACTGACTCAGCTAGAGTCCCCTGGTCAAGGCACGTATGAGAAAGCAATCAATGAAGAACTAAGGTACTGCAGCTATGAGTTGATGCTTCTCATCCCTCTCCCTTCCTGTCTCTCTAGCTAAAAAAAAGAAAAGAAAAAAGAAAGAATAATCAACCACTAAATGCAAAAAATGAGTGGAACAACAAATCAATGTTTCTCTCTCACACTCTTTCCTCCTCTCTCTCTTAAATCAATAAAAAGAATTTTATTGATTTTAGAGAGAGGCATGAGAAAGAGAGAAGGGGGAGGCAAACAGGAACAGGAAGTGTCAACTTTTTGTAGTTGCATCTTGTATGTGTCTTGACCAGGCAAGCCTTGGGTTATGAATTGTTGACCTCATTATTTCAGGTTACTGCTTTATCCACTGTGCCAGCACAGGTCAGGCAAATTTTATAAAATTTTTAAAAAGAGAAGACAGAAAGGAAGAAAGTGTAATGTTAAAGAAATGGACTTTCTGTCTAGTTAAGTGACCTTTATTATATTTTTGATATAAACGGCCACTTCTTTGTGTCTTCCTTGATTTCTTTTATCAATGTTCATAATTTTCCAAGTACAAGTGTTTAACCTCCTTGGTTAAATTTACTCCTAGGTACTTAATTTTTTTGGTTAATATAGTGAAGGTGATTATTTCCTTAATTTCTCTTCTGACAGTTCATTGTTTGTGTATAAAAATACTTCTGATTTCTATTTATTAATTTTATATCCTGCCACCTTGCAGAATTCATTTATTAGGTCCAGCTGTTTTTTGACAAAGACTTTAGGGTTTTCTATACACAGTATCATATCATCTGCTAATAATGATAGTGTTACTTCTTCTTTTCCAATTTGGATGCTTTCTATTTCTTCTTGTCTGATTGCTGTAGCTAAGAATTCCAGTATTATGTTGAGTAAGAGTGGTGAAAGGGGGCACCCCTGCCTTGTTCCTTATTTTATGGGAATTATTTTTAATTTTTGTCCATTAATTATAATGTTCACTGTGGTTTTGTCATGTTAAGGTATGTTTTCTGTATGTCTACTTTGCTAAGAGTTTTGATGATAAATCAGTGCTGGATTTTTTTAAATGTCTTTTTGTGCTGATTATGATTTCTATTAAAGTTACAATTTTAACAAATTTATTTTTATTTTTTTATTCATTTTTTGTAGAAAAGAGGGGGAGACAGAGAGAGAGAGAGAGAGAGAGAGAGAGAGGAGAGAGACAGCAAAAGAGAAGTGGGGCAGGAGCTGGAAGCATCAACTCCTGTATGTGTCTTGACCAGGCAGCCCAGGGTTTCAAACCGGTGACCTCAACATTTCCAGGGTGACGCTTTATTCACTGCACCACCACAGGTCAGGCTCAGTGCTGGATTTTATCAAATGCATTTTCTGCATTTGTTGAAATTATCATGTGGTTTTTCTCCTTCGTTTTTTTTTATGTGGTGAATCACATTAATTGATTTAAGAATGTTGTACCATCCTTGCCTTTCCAGAATAAATCCCACTTGATCATGTTGTATGATTTTTTTCAGTATTGCTGGATCCAGTTTGCTAATATTTTGTTGAAAATTTTAGCATCTAAATTCATCAGAGTTATTGGCCTATAATTTTCTTTCTTTGTGTTGTCTTTGCCTGGTTTTGTAATCAGAATTATGCTCGCCTCATAAAAAAAAACTTGGAAGTGTTCCTTCCTCCTGAATTTTTGAAATAGCTTAAGAAAGATAGGAGTTAGTTCTTCTTTGAATATTTGGTATAATTTACATGTGAAGCCATCAGGCCCAGGAGTTTGTTTTTTGGGAGCTTTTTGATACCAGTTTTAATCTCTTTTGTTGTAATTGGTCTGTTTAGCTTTTTTGATTCTTCCAGATTGATTTTTGGAAGATTATATGTTTCAAGTAGTTTGTTCATTTCACCTAGGTTGTTTAATATTTTGGCATACAGTTCTTCATAGTATTTTCTTACAGTATTTTTTATTTCTGTTGTGTCGGTTATTTCTCCACTCTCATTTATTTGAGTCCTCTCTTTTTTTTTCTTTTCCTTTTTAACAGAGACAAAAGAGAGAGTCAAAAAGAGGTATAGACAGGGACAGACAGACAGGAATGGAGAGATGAGAAGTTTCAATCATTAGTTTTTTGTTGCACATCACAACACCTTAGTTGTTCATTGATTGCTTTTTCATATGTGCCTTGACTGCGGGTCTTCAGCAGACTGAGTAATCCCTTGCTCGAGCCAGTGACCTTGGGTTGAAGCTGGTGAGCTTTTGTTCAAACCAGATGAGCCTGTGCTCAATCTGGCGACCTTGGAGTCTTGAACCTGGGTCCTCTGCATCCCAGTCCAACTCTCTATTCACTGCACCACTGCCTGGTCAGGCTCTTTTCTTTTCTTGGTGAGTTTTGTTAAAGGTTCATCAATATTGTTTACCCTTTCAAAGAACCAGTTCTTGGTTTTATTGGTCCTTCATATTGTTTCTTTAGCTTCTATGTCATTTATTTCTGCTCTGATCATTATTATTTTCTATTCTTCTACCTCTGGGCCTTACTTGCTGTTTTTTTTTCTAGTTCTTTTAGATCAGGGGTCCCCAAACTATGGCCCACGGGCCACATGCGGCCCCCTGAGGCCATTTATTTTGTCCTCACTGCACTTCCGGAAGGGGCACCTCTTTCATTGGTGGTCAGTGAGAGGAGCACATATCACTTTTTACAGCTAGCAGTGACAAATATGGAACCGGATATTGATCATCTCATTAGCTAAAAGCAGGCCCATAGTTCCCATTGATATACTGGTCAGCTTGTTGATTTAAATTTACTTGTTCTTTATTTTAAATATTGTATTTGTTCCTGTTTTTTTTTAACTTTAAAATAAGATATATGCAGTGTGCATAGGGATTTGTTCATAGTTTTTTTTTATAGTCCGGCCCTCCAAAGGTCTGAGGGACAGTGAAATGGCCCCCTGTGTAAAAAGTTTGGGGACCCCTGTTTTAGATAAAGGGTTAGGTTGTTTCTTTAAGCTATTTCAAGCTTCTTAAAGAATGCCTGAAGTGCTATGAAGTTCCCTCTCAGGATGGCTTTTGCTGTGTCCTATAAATTTTGAGTTGTTTGCTCATTATCATTTGTTTCCAAGAATTTTTTTATTTCTTCTTTGATTTCATTTTTAACCCATTTGTTATTTAATAACATGCTATTTAGTTTCCATGTGTTTGAGTATTTTTCAGTTGTGGTTGATTTCTAGTTTCATGCCATTTTGGTCATAGAAAATGGTTGATATGATTTCAATCTTCTTAAATTTGTTGAGACTACTTTTGTGTCCTAACATGTGGTCTGTCTTAGAGAATACACCTTGAGCATTTGAAAAGAATGTATATTTTGCTGCCTTAGGGTGAAAGGTTCTAAAAATATCTATTAAATCTAGTTGATTTAGTATGTCTTTTAAGTCTGCTGTTTCTTTGTTAATTTTTTTTCTTAAGGATCTATCTAGTGAAGTTAGTAGGGTATTGAAATCTCCTACTATTATAGCACTGCTATTGATCTTGCCCTTTATATCCATCAAAGTCTGCTTTATATATTTAGGTGGTCCTATATTAGTTGCGTAGATATTTATGATCATTATATCTTTCTTTTGGATTGCTCTCTTTATCATTATGTAGTGACCTTCTTTATCACTCACTACATTCTTTGTTTTAAAGTCCATTTTGTCTGATATAAGTATTACTACCTCAGCTTTTTTTTCATTTCCATTTGCATGAAATATTTTTTTATCATTTTACTTTCAGTCTATGTGCATTTTTGTTTTAAGATTTGTCTCTTGTAGATAGCATAAGTACAGGTCCTGTTTTCTTATCCAAGCAGCTACCCTATGTCTTTTAATTGGATCATTTAATCCATTTACATTTAAGGTTATTATTGATATAAAGTTGTTTATTGCCATTTTATTCTTTAAAGGAGTATGCCTCTTTTGCTATATTTTTTTACCTCTTTGATTTTTTAAAACAGAACCCTTAACATTTTCTGCAGCTTTGGTTTGGTTGTAATAAATTTTTTGAGGTTGTTTTTTTTTTTTTTTTTTTTTTTGTTCTGGGAAGCTTTTTACTTCTCCTTCAATTTTAAATGATAGCCATGCTGGATAAAGTAGTCTTGGTTGTAGGCTCTTGTTCTGCATTACTTTGAATATTTCTTGCCATTCTCTTCTGGCCTCAAATGTTTCTGTTGAGAAGTTGAGTGTCATCCTTATGGGGGCTCCTTTGTAGGTGATATCCTTTTTTTCTCGAGCAGCTTTTAATATTTACTCTATATCGCTTAGCTTTGTTATTTTAATTATGATGTGTCTTGTTGTAGGTCTTTTTGGGTTTCTCTTTAATGGAGTTCTCTTTGCTTCTTGACCTTGTGAGATTTTTTCTTGCATCAATTTAGGGAGGTTTCCAGCTATGACTTGATTGAATAAAGTTTCTATTCCTTGTACTTTCTCTTCTTCAGGCACCCCTATGATGCGAATGTTATTTCTCTGCATGTTGTCACAGAGCTCTCTTAGAGTTTTCTCAGACTTTTGTGTCTCTTTTCTTTTTTCTGTTCTGCTTCTATGCATTTGTTCATCTTGTCCTTCAACTCGCTGATTCAATCTTCAGCTTTATCCATCCTGCTTTTAATTCCTTCTATTGTGGTCTTCATTTCTGATAATGTATTTGTTCCCTCCGACTTATTCTTTTTTAATATTTCAATGTCCTTTTTTATACTTGCTATCTTTTTATTTAGGTGATCGTAATGACTATCCATTGTTGTTCTAAAATCCCTAAGTATCCTAACAATTATTATTCTATACTCTGTATCCAGCAGTTGTTTATTTCCATATCACTCAGTTTCTTTTCTGGAGATTTCTCTTGTGGTTTCATTTGCATTGCACTTCTCTGTGTTCTCATTATGTCTGTGTGTTTGGGTGTGTTGTTTGTAGGGCTGGTTGAGTCTAGATTTGGTGTTGTCTGCCTCCAATTTTTTTTTAATTTTAGAGAGGAGAGAGAGACAGAGAGGGAGAAAGAGAGGAGAGTCAGAGAGAGAAGGTGGGAGGAGCCGGAAGCATCAACTCCCATATGTACCTTGACCAGGCAAGCCCAGGATTTCGAACCGGCGATCTCAGCATTTCAGGTGACGCTTTATCCAGTGCACCACCACAGGTCAGGCTTGCCTTTAATTTTTATTTGTGTTATTTCTAGGTCTTCTTGGGTTGTTATTAGCTGCTTTGAGGTCTTGATTTGTTTAACTTCTTCTCAGGTGTAGTCTTGTTTACTGATCTCAGCAGGGGACTTATTTGAAACTGTATCTAGGAATGTGGTGGGTGTAACCTGAGACTCTGAGGGCCTGATGTGCCAGTTAATCTCTCTAGTGACAGGGTGTTTTTTCTGCTTCATTAGGGGGAGTTTTATCTCAGATCTCCATGGAGACCTGAGTTATTGCCCCTCCTCCCCACTTCTTGTTTTCAGCTGTGTGTTCTTGCGCTCATTGGAGCTGGAGAGATATCTTGAGATGGGTAACCTGGAACCACTTGTCTTGTATTATGTGGAAGGATCAACCCCTACCCCAGCTATGCCTCCTCCAGCACTGGATGAGTCAGCTTCTCAGGTTCTCCCATGCATTCCTCTGCCCACCATCTGTCTCTCTCTCTCCCCTTTTCTTTTGGAAGATAAGCCAGCCCTTTCTTTTATTATTTTTTTTTTTGCATTTTTCTGAAGCTGGAAACAGGGAGAGAGTCAGACAGACTCCCGCATGCGCCCGACCGGGATCCACCCGGCACGCCCACCAGGGGGCGACGCTCTGCCCACCAGGGGGCGATGCTCTGCCCATCCTGGGCGTCGCCATGTTGCGACCCTCCTGGGTGTCACCATGTTGCGACCAGAGCCACTCTAGCGCCTGGGGCAGAGGCCACAGAGCCATCCCCAGCGCCCGGGCCATCTCTGCTCCAATGGAGCCTTGGCTGCGGGAGGGGAAGAGAGAGACAGAGAGGAAGGCGTGGCGGAGGGGTGGAGAAGCAAATGGGCGCTTCTCCTATGTGCCTG